>NC_079164.1:83329852-83362352 GCF_947568905.1 Ostrea edulis | reverse complement strand
ATAGATTTTCTTACTCTACCTGTTCAATTTGATGCATGCTTTGTAAAAGTACCAATCTTGTACTTGTAGCTATTTCGTACATTTTACTTTCATGCTTATATCGCTAGTACAGTAGTTGGCTTAATTTTTTTAAAATTTTGTTAATCATGATAGTGCTGATGGATTTTTTTTTTTTAACAATAAGTTAACATGATAAGGGGTAAGGTGCTGTTCATGAATATTATGTTCACTAAAATCAAAACTGTGCACGCAGTGTTGTTTATGCTGAATTCAAAGATTTCATTTTCTTACTTGCTTTGTATTTCACTCTGTGTGCTCATGTATATTTGTATGCGTGTTTGTGCGCTCTTACTTATCAGGATGTATGTAACGCCATATTTTTATTTATTCCTTTATAAAGGTATCTAATGTAATCTATGAGATATTTTCTATTTTAAATACGATATCTAATAAATTTTATATAATTTACAGTTGATAATATATCTCATAAAATATATAAAATATTTTTAAACTATATCAGATATATCAAAAACTTTATAAGATATCCTATATATTAAACAAAATATCTTATAAAGTTTATGATATATCTTATAAAAGATAGAAGATACATTATCTTATTTTTGTAAGATATCTTATAAAACATATAAGATATCTCATATTTCATAAGAAGATAGCTCATAAATAATTTTTTATAAGATATCTCATCAACTTTATGAGATATCTTATAAAACATACAGGATATCAAATATGTTTCATATTGACAATCTAGGTCACAGGTGTCACTCAAGTGCAAGTATTACACAACAGTAAAATTTGCTTAAGTAAATATCAAATACCGGCCCTGTCAGATTCGGAGGAACGCCGTCTGCCATTTTGGCTTGTTTACGTCGTTACGGTAACGTCAATATTGAACGCTCATACTCGGAATGTTTCGGGCACATACAATTTACGCAATGCAAAGTTAGCGTTCAATAAATTCTCAGGATATTGAACGCCAACATTCTCTAGATTTTACGCAGATTTTATATTAGACTATTTATTAGCTATATAATAAGATACTTTATATGGTTTAAAAGATATCTTGTAAAAATTCATTTATGAGATATCTTATAAAGTTTAAGAAATATCTTATAAAACATATAATATATCTTATATGTTTTACATGATATCTTATAAAATTTATGAAATATATTATAAAATTTCTTTTATAAGATACCTTATGAAAGTTATAAAATATCTTATATGCGTTAATGAGATATATTAAATCAAAAACGTTAATAAGACATTTTATAAAGTTTATGTGATATAGTGTATACTATATAAGATATCTCGTATAAAACATATTAGGATATTTTATATCTTTTATAAGATGTCTTATAAGATTTATGAGATATCTTTGAAGAGGAATATATGTAAAAACGGCGTGCCATAAAGATGGTATGTAAGAGTATTGTGTTGCTAAAATGTTGCGACTCCTGTGTTTGCAAATTCATATCAAATTCCATCCATAACAAATTGTCAACTAGTCTTTACAATTAAGTCTTTTTGTAGGTATCCTTGAGAAAAACAAGGGTATACAAAATATTCTCATCCTTTGGTTAAAGTATTATATTTATACAGGAAGGTGTACCGAGAAAAATTTGAGTGTGCGTTTTGCAATGCATATATAATTTTCAAAGTTACTCTATGAGACACAAAAATTTATTTCTTATGAAAATGGTGATACTGAAATATTTGATGCCCTTTGGAACAGATGGAACCAAATTTTTCATATCTCTCTCTCTCTCTCTCTCTCTCTCTCTCTCTCTCTCTCTCTCTCTCTCTCAAATAACTAAACAATTATGTAATTCTATATTACATGTATATTATGAAGATATACCATGAACTATTTACAGAATGTTTGTTGAAATTTTTTTTAAAAAAATCCAGAAATGCCCAAGTTTTTCATATCATACTTGTGTCACAAATGTGTGCACGGATGTGCGTATGTATTGCAAAACAAACTTTATTACACATGAATGCACACACATCCGCACGCAGATATATGCACACATGCATGTATACGTACATGCATGCACACATACACGCGCGCACACACTCACGCCGTCACTCAAATACACACAGACACGCACGAACGAACACACACACACACATGAACACACACCCTTTTTGCAAAACAAAAGCAAAGTTGGGGTTTGGGATAGGGGGCTTGGGTGGCGACCATTCGTGTTCGGGTATGGCCTAAAATTGACGACCATTCGTGTCCACCCTCATGGCCCATTCGGTCGCCGGGCGACACTACGTGCGGTATGTTTGGTCGCTGGCGACGAAACGTGCGGCACGAATGGTCGTCAGCAACCAAACGTGCCGAACATATCGTCGCCCGGCGACCGAACGTGCCAAGGCGACCAAACGTGCTGTAACAGGGCCGAAACGTTTAAGGTTTGAGAACATTGATGACACTCCCCTACATACTGAAAAATGCACCCCGCCTAGTCAGCAGCATCCACGTCGCGAGCTCCCAATACCGGTAACTTTCTTGACAAAGAAGTTGATAAATTTAACTAAGAAAGAGACAACCCTGCTTTGGCCTTAATTCGACATTTGGATATATCGACGACCTTTTATCTATATTAACAATAATAACTTTCATTCATATGTCGATTCGATATATCCCAATGAACTATAGAAATAAAAGACACCAGGGTCGTCCACTTCTGCTTCATACATGTACTTCGATATTTTATTGAAAGTAGAAGGGCAACCTAACAACTCAACTTTATGACAAACGGGATGATTTCAGCTTCTCCATTGTCAACATTCCTTATTTATGTAGCAATATTCCATCATCACCTGCATATGGTGTTTAAATCTCTCACCTGATTCGACACGCTATAGCTTGTTCTGTGTATGGTCAGTTTTTAAATCGATGCAAGCTACTGACAATCAAATTGATGTTACATGGTTTCAACTAGCTGCAATAATGTAGCCCTCTCTGATTTTTTTTTTTTTTTTTTTTTTTTAGGGAGAGGGCTTCAACTCCTTAGGATCTCCGTAATGGTGCAAATGCGGGAGTGATTCACTCCCGCAACATTTGCGCTCATTCTAAACATTTCCTGACTTTCTTTACGTAAATAAAATGATATTCTATGTTTCTTAGTCAATATATAAATTTACAACCTTCAACTTAAGATTTGTGAGGCTCTATTCTACCGTTTTCAACAATTTCGATAAATTCCAATTTCTCGATTCATATTTGTGCGCCATGTTTGATGTACTGAAGTATAAACTTCCGATTGTCAAGTCATTTGCATATGCCATATAAGGTAGTATTTACATCAATGGACAAGTATGGAGGCGAAAGCTATTTCGTCGGTATTGAAAAGGTTTGAATTTAATATCAAGTTAAAAACCGAACAGCAGAGTGTAAATTCTTTCTGCAACAATATGATTTTCCTTTCTTTGTCGAAGCGGCTCGAGTAACTACATTTTCGCACTGATTGTCAATCTTTAGATTTTTCATTAGATCCACCTACGAGATCTCGCGATAACAAGCATGGCGGAGCAGACGAAGAATTTTGCATGCTGAACATTATATTTAATGAAAAACACCTTTATTAGACATGCCCGAGCACAAAGTTGGTACTCCTTTTGGTGTAAACAACATTTGGGACTAATACACAGAGTTTATTATCGGTTATTCATAAAATTATTTTGCACCATTACGGAGATCCTATGGAATTGTAGCCCTATCCCGAAAACGTCAGAATAAAAAAAAAATTGGATAGGGCTACATTATTGCAGCTAGGTTTCAACAGTCTCGTTTAAAGTCAGCATTTCGCAAATTCTATGGTTATAACAACGATCTAGTTGCCAATACACAATACATTAATGACTGGGAAAAAATGTACTGTAGATCTACGTCACAGCAGGATGTCGACCTTGAACAAAATTATAAGAATCATTAACAAAAATCTAGTTATCACATGGAAATCATGTGTTTACCTACGACTGTGTAACAACATACATTAACATATATTAACAAACATTCTATTTTTCTGACAAGAATTTGTTCTAGTCGTTGATGATCGCGTGTCTATCATTATCGTGGGTTGTACGATCGCTTAAATACATCTTTGCCGAGAGATGTACAAATCAAATCGTTATTTGAAAGTTGTGGGGTATGATACACACCCTAGCAATAAAGCGATTGCTTCAATATGACAATGAGAATCAAATTATGCATTTGAAATATTCATATAGTAAAGTACAAAATTTCACTTTGATATCAGTCGCATGCCACGTTTCGGTGGAAATATCAACGGGAAATTCAAATGAAACAGAAAATGAACTAATTCTGCATAAAATGTAGACATAAATACATATTGAGAACAATTATCAGTTGTTCCATCATAGCGAAATTTGTTCAAGATATACGGAGAAAAACAACCCGTGTTGCCGATCGCGTCCGAGTTAACGGTCTCGCGTTTACAGGGGTGATACAGGGCGATCTACATCTATACACTTGCGTCAGCATGTTACCACCGAGGTCAGTTTTGATAACGGGAGCCGGACGTGGACTCGGACTAGAGTTTATCAAACAGTTTCTTCAGGTGCCGACTCCCCCTGAATTTCTCTTTGCAACATGCAGAAACCCAGACAATGCGCAGGTATGTAACTGACCAAGATCTACAATCATTAAGGGTAGGCCTAATGTAAACACATGCTTTCTGGACATAACACTCTTGTATGGTAATATATTTAAAACCTACAGTGTATTTCCGAAATCGTACATCTCGATGAAAAAAAAAAAAAGAATTTCAGAAAATGACATTACCGCGACGTTTTCGGGTGTTATATAATTTAGACTTTAATATAGACCACCCATTTAGCTCGCCACAACCAGAGGAACCGGCAATTTTGTCAGTAATAACAGTGGCAGGGTTCTATACCATACTACCCCCTAATAAAAAACACAAGTAATGAAACGAATTTTCACTCAAAACTTGGCTCTAAAATTTTGCTTTCATCGGCACCTACCCCAAAGTACGGTGGTATATTTAGGACATCATATGGAGAAATTCTTACCATTTGGCTAAATTGCATGCCGCCATCTTGGAATTCGAACTATCAGTCATCACGTAAAGAAATTAATAGAAAAATATGTAAAATCACGATTGTAAACTAACCTCTGCATAAACACACGGTTCCAGCATTATACCCCATTCTTCATGTTCGTATCTTTTCAATGAAACAACTTTCAATGTAACTGATACAACATTCGGAGTTCCATTTATAGTTAAAGTTTTGAATCGAAGAGCCCCATTTAATCCATTATAAGCATTTCAAGAATCTTTGAAAATCACAAAAAGTCCACTTTTTCACTTCAAAAAGCAACGGATACAAAATAACGATCACTAATTCCAGCATCGGAAGCGACAAATTGACATGTGTTTTTCCGGAATCTGTTCACAGATTTATTGAATTATTTTTCAAAAAAGTTCGTTTTTGAATCAAAACCACCGTTTTCGGCATTTTTAGTATTTCGGCAAAGAGACATCTACGGGTAAAATCAAGTTTAGAAAATGCAGTCATTCCCATGTATTCATTTGATGAATAGAAATGTCATGATGTTTTCTGTCCTTGGCACTTGTACTGATGTCATGAGGCCCTCTTAAGGGATACCTACAAAATGTTTAAATGATTTCGGAAACCAACATTCATGTAAATATGATGCTTCACTGAAACTTGATCCAATTTCAAAATAAAGGAAACATTTATTAGTGAATATGTATTCGTAACTGCAGTTAAAATAAATATTAATACTTGAGATGGAATATTGCTTGGTAAAAGGTGGGATCGCCCGATGATCTGTATGTTGTTTACTGGGGGGGGGGGATGTTATATACATTAACTTACCGAACAGGACCCTTTTTGTGTAATATTACGTGGACAAATATGTACGTGCCG
This sequence comes from Ostrea edulis, assembly GCF_947568905.1. Lineage (NCBI taxonomy): Eukaryota > Metazoa > Mollusca > Bivalvia > Ostreida > Ostreidae > Ostrea > Ostrea edulis. The sequence continues at coordinate 83,356,382 of NC_079164.1, read as the reverse complement.
GGGAGTATATTTTGTTTTTAAATTCAGCTCATGTTTCAAATATTGTGTTGTCAAAACTTTCCAATTTTTAAAAATTAATTTTTACACCATGATGTACGCGGTAAAATAACTTCTGATAAAGTTACGCGCTTAATGAATATTCATAACCTTAAGATCACCTGATATCAAGCTCATGAATAAAATGGTTAGAATTTCTCCATATGATGCAAATATTTTTTTTTACTTTTTTTATTTTGGGAAATATCATGTCGTACGCACGACATAATATCTCGTTCACACGACATTATACATTTATTGCATGATAGTAAGGGATATCATATTTTTCTTGGGTGAATAAATATTCATATCTCCCACAGGTGCTTGGGTCATGATATATGAATACACATCTAACCTTATACATATGTAAATAATCAATAAGGTCGGAAGCTTAAAAATGGCGGCGATTCAACTCGCTTATCTACAGGCCGAAGTTCTGCAAGAAATAAAACTTACTGTATCTTTTCCTGTGATGTGCACATCCCAATATGGCTAGATCACAGTCTTATATCCTTACATGTTGCAAATATACTCTTTAATTTTAAATTTTGACAGTTTTTTTTTCTGTCAACCATCTCAACCTGTACGGAACTCTTCTTAAAATGTATCACGCGAACCAAAAGTGACGCTTCCGGAAAATTCGAGGTAAGCTTGGAAGTTATGAATCAAACGCATGTAGCGAAGAATGATTGGTACCCCCCCCCCCCCCTTCCGCGATTTATTTAAAAAATCAAAAAATGGGGATTCTTCACGTGGTTTTTATTGATGAAGTCTCCTACCCACCCCCTCCGCACGGATTAGATTCTGAAGATCGGACACAAATCTTTTATCAGAACCCCCCCCCCCCCCTTGCAATTTTGAAAAACGATGTACCTCAGACTGTTCGGGGTTGCAAATACGGTCATAACTTTTATACTCTACTTTATGAAGTGTTGCCAGAAATAAATAATACTCTTTGAAGTTTATAAGATTGCCTAATTATGACTAATGGATCATAACCATTAACACCGCTACCACATCAATGGGAAATTTCCATAAATTCAGCGTTTCCAACAGGGCATTTCTTCGATTAAGATAATGAGTTCATGAATTTTAATCATTAAATAATAATTATGTTTGGGTTGTCACACATGTGGATGTGTTGTACGAAGTACAACGTTAATGTAAATTCTCTAAAAAAAAAAAAAAAAACAAAAAAAACCAAAAACAAAAAAACCAAATGGGGTAATTCGAAGCAGGTCTGACAGTATGTTCCACATCCTGATGACACGTTTTGTTGATTTTATTTCTTTTTATGATAACCCAGACCCACCACTGAACATGTGTTGTTGTGAACAGTACTGCTAAGTGATGAAAGCATATACATATCTGACAGTATATATGTTTTGGTTTTTATATGTTTTGTAGAACGAAAAACGAACCTACATGTATTATTAGGATATGGAACTTAATTAAACTCCATACACTAATCATATATATTGAAAATCATGTTACAATGAAACCAAACAAAATCTCCGTAAATATCCGTTGTTTTTTGGTATGTATTTATGGTTAATTTACTTTTTTAAAGGCTGTAATATCTTCTGCTCGGAAAGAATTTAGATAGTTTGAAAAGTTAAATGGATATATTTTGAAAAAGTTGATCTCTTCTGTTCCAGGAATTAAAAGAAGTTGCAAAGTCCAACCCTTCTCTAACGATTATCAAACTTGGTAAGTAGCCATTCACACAAAGAGATAATACGAACTTAATTGCGGCCACAAAGAATATGACTCTGTCGTCCGGCCCTTCAGAATTCATTTTTACCGTAAGTTTTAACGTCATGCAGTGGAATTGTTTTGAATATCTATTTTTCAGATGTAAATGAACCTAATACTCTGGACGAAGCCAGGAAAATTGTGGAGTCCAAGTTAGGAGATAAAGGACTGAACCTGCTTTTGAACAATGCCGGTATTAATCACAAGGCCTCGCTGGACGCTGTGACACCCGCGCTGATGATGGACACGTTTAATACCAATGTTAACGGTCCCCTATTTACTACAAAAGTAAGCAGTGTTATCATGTATAGAAATAGGCGATTTAGAGTTAGGGTTTGAAACGAGGATATTTTACATAATATAAGAGATATTGATGGTGGTGTAGATTTATAGTACAGACTGCCCAGTAGGGGCCCTGCTACACTACATGTAGGTTTGTTGCGGCGAGGCGATGATGGTGGTCGACCCTCGGATCCCCTGGACTTTGACTTTATCAACGGTTTTTCTTACCGTTGAGTTGAAAAGAAGTCGCATCTTGTGTCAATTTTTGGAATCATGTACATGTATATGTCCGTCACAATATGTATCTTCAGTGTGCATTTTGTTGTCATAGGCCCTATACAATTCTGTTTTGCTTTATAATAATTAGTCAATTACCTCGAATGCGCTATGGAAAAAATCAAATTATAAGGAGTAAAAATTCTGGTATTCGCGCCTTACTTTATGGTATACAAACGTTTATGATATTGAGTATCATTGTTTCAATGGGGAAAATATACGTGAATGTCAACAAGGATGTTAGGTAATTTTTGGGCGACAGAAATGTTGGCTTTTTGGCGGATGAGGAAAATCCGTCAAAAGTACAAGTGCCAAATTTCTATTTATATAAATGCTACACTTGTTATGTGAAATTATGCCAAAAAATGAAGTGCTTTTTTTTTCAAACTACTTTTTTTTAATAGAAAAAAATCCGCTAAATATTCCCCAAACCAAAATTATCCGATAAATTCGTACATTTAACAAGCGTGATAAACTGCAAATAGGGTCTTTCGACGGGTGTATATATATACATGTATATATCGGCAGCCTTTGGTGTGAACTTTTTGTGTTTACGAGTTATCAATTGTAGGCGTTCCTTCCACTCCTCCTTCGAGCAGCGCAATCCTCTACACCAACTCAGCCTACATCAGCTGTCGTTAATATGAGCACAATAATGTCGTCCATAACATTAACGGAGTCGTCGGATTCCGTAGACTACCGAGTGTCAAAGGTAAGTTTGTTTTAGTCCTGGACTCATTGTTAATTCAAATTTGCCTGGCAATATTCAAAACTTCATTCGTACTGATTAGAAACACCACAAAAATATATAGTATTATGTTGCTTTCCATAGGTGTTATATATCATATACACGTATCGTCGACTGCCCTATTTCGGTGACTGACCAGAATCGGTGACCTTTTGTTTACGTGTTGGCGTTGCCGTTTCTGGGTGTAGATTGCGTAATCAATTTCGCCGTAGTGTTTGCAAACATATATAGAGTATGTCTTCATTTCCCCCCCCCCCCCCAAAATGAACTACTAGGAGGAGAGTATGCAAAAAATCAATACGAGTACCCCAAAAATAAGCCCATTTACTTATTACTTTCAAATTAATATAAATTATACCAAAAGTCTAGAATTCTATACTACATGTATGTTATTTTATTCATTGACGTTTAGCTGCACATTCCTCCTGTATTACGTTTTTTAAAACAGTTACAAACTTTTGGCTTACCTATATTAACAATGGTCACCGAAATAGGTGACGTCAACGTTTTAGGACCACAAAGTGACATGTTTTGGATGAAAGTAAAGGAATTTAATTACTTGAAAGGTAGGTGTGTAGTTTATTTATTTAATCCAAGTGATTAATGAGAAAATCGCGGTTTATCACTAAGGTCACCGAAACTGGTCAGTCGACGATACACAAAAGCACTAAAATGACCAACGACACGAACAATTAGATTGTCAAATTCTGGGAAGGACCCGTTCCTTCCTCTGGACAAACAAAAAGTTTTATATACATGTAAGGTGGCTAAAGATATACAAGAAACAAAACCCACTTGTACTTAATGAACAAACGTAATTACACTGCAAATGGCATGGTTATTGTTTTTGACTGACTTACTGAGTAGCGAATGAGGACACGTCCAATGAGCTGATCCACCATATATATATATTTATAGGTTAATTGCGTCCGTGTCCGACATTTTTTACTTCTTGATAACTACATGTACCATTCCAATTCTTTTCAAATTTGGTATGAAGCATCCTTTTGAATTTATGGTATTAGGGTGGGGTCAAAATATTTAGTGACTACTTGTGTGAAGAATTGAACATTTTTAACTTCTTCTTGATAACTATCATCCCAATTCTTTTCAGAAAAGCGGAAAAGGATGTACAAAAAAATGATGAATTTTTCAACCTCAGGGTTTTGACTTTAGGAGGGGTCGAAATTAGTCATATCGTTTAATGTTAAAACATATATTATATTATGTAAAGCCTTTCATCAGTATATGAACTTTTGATGGCATTTAAGTTTTAAGATCACATCTTGTTTTAAACTATTGCTGAATATTAGAATTTACCTTTCATATTCAGAACGAATTTTTTCTAGATATCATAGTCCTTTGGACTACACATGTATCTTCGTGGTCTTTGGTGATCAGGTCTTCCAATAGTTTGTTGGAATCCATGGGCACGAATTGTGCTCCATTGTTAGCTGACCTGTTTCTATATTCATATGAAGCAGAATTTATTCAAAAACTTCTACGTGAGAAGAAAAAAATCTCTAGCTGTGGCCTTCATTATGACATTTAGATATATCGACGACATTTTGTTTATCAACATTAATAACTTTCATTCATATGTAGATTCGATATATCCCCATGAGCTCGAAATAAAAGACACCACAGAATCATCCACTTCTGTTTCATCCTTAGATATTTTATTGAAAGTAGACATTAACGGCAAACTAACAACTCAACTGTATAACAAAAGGGATGATTTCAGCTTCTCCATCGTCAACTTCCCATATTTATGTAGCAATTTTCCATTATCACCTGCATATGGTGTTTATATCTCTCCACTGATTCGATACACAAGAGCTTGTTCTGCGTATGGTCAGTTTTCATACGCCCGTCATTAGACGAGACGTATTATGTTATGACGCTGTCCGTGCTGGCTAGCTGGTCGTCCGTCCCGGGCCATGTTTTCCGGACTTTTTTTTCGTAACGGATGCATGTACAACTTTGAAATTTGGTCACAATATCTCTCTCAAGAATTGTAAGAATGAGTTTGCATTTCATCTGGATTGGTTTTCCAGGCTTTTTTCATTACGGATACAGATATTGCCCTAATATTTAATCAACGGCTTCCTCTCAGAGGAATACAAGTTCAGTTTGCATTTTAGCAGGATTGGTCCATCCTTGACCTACTTTTGGACTAAAAATAAGTCAGACAGTTTTCTGAGCTTTTTTCATTACGGACACAGATATTGCCCTGATATTTAATCAAAGGCTTCCTCTCGATGGAAGACAAGTGCAGTTAACATTACAGCTGGATTGGCGCACTACGACCTACAGTACTTTAGAGGTAGAAGTAGGTCAAACAGTTTTCCAGATTTTTTTTGGGTATGGTCACAGGTATTGCTCCGAAATTTAGTCACAACCTCCCTTTCAGAGAAATACATAATCAGTTCACATTTCAACTTAATTGGTGCACCATGACCTACTTTAGGGCTAAAAGTAGATCAAATGGTTTCCTGGACTTTTTATCATCATAAATAGATATTGCCCAACATTTTGTCACAACCTCAATCTCAGTGAAAATTTTATGCATAATGAGTTCACATGTCAGATGGATTGGTGCACCATGACCCACTTTAAGGCTTTTCTATTCAGAATGTGTGTTGTATCAATTCAGAGTGCACAATATGCTTCCAGGTTGAATTTCACTGTCCGACGGGTGTATATTGTACCGTTTGCGGTATTCTTGTTAAAAAGAGGCAAGCTACTGACAAACAAGTTGATGATACAGGAGTTTCAACAGTTTCGATTGAAGTCAGTATTTCACAAATTGTAAGGTCGTTATAATGATCTAGTTCGTCAATACAACATATCATTGGGTTGAATGCTGTCTGACGTGTTTCATACCGATTGTTAGGCCTTTCTTGGCACACGGATTACCTGTTTACCTGATCAGGATATAGGGATTTCGGCGGGTGTGACCGGTCGACAAAGGATGCTTACTCCTCCTAGGCACCTAATCTCACCTCTAGTGTGTCCAAGGTTCCGTGTTTGCCCAACTATCTATTTTGTATTGCTTACCGTATAAGTGTTACATTATAGGAGTTATGAGATTGATCACTGTTCTTTATCTTCACCTTTCATGTAGTAATACATTTAACTAGTAGTACTCATGTGACCGATAAGGCCCGTGGGCCTCTTGTCTCCGTTCTGCAACTATCATGGATCATCACATCTTTTTTATCAAGATTTTTTACTTGTTTAGACAGCCCTGAATATGCTGAGTAAGTTACTACACAATGAGCTCAAGGAAAAGGGGATCCACGTGGGCTGCATACACCCAGGATGGGTCCAGACGGACATGGGGACCTCTATGGCTCCCGTGACTCCGTCCCAAAGCGTCAAAGGCTGTCTAGAAGTGATTTCAAAAATGGAAGCAGACAACGCATGCCTTCTGATCGATTATACCGGAAAGCGGTTACCTTGGTGATGTCTTATTATATACAAAATATCAGTTAAATATCGGATGTCAAGCAGCTTAGTATTTTAACTCAGTAATCCACGAGACCAGTAACCATGCGAACTTACATATACTGGTGTAACAGATTTGTCTGCCCTTCTGGTGACTGGATTATTTAAGTTTGATAATTGATTTATTCTTATTATTCAGAAACATTAGACAATGATAAATCAGAGTCATAATAAGAAAAATCAAACTCAGCATCCTCAACTGTTTGTTTTTCTCTTAAATTTCTACAATATCAATAACTCTTCATTTAAAGCATCATCAGATACTTGTACAAGGTGGACATCTTCAGAATTAGATCAACTCGGTAATAAAACAATTTTGTAATGAAATCATGTAATTTCTGATCATTTATCTTCAATCCTATTTTTAGCCCAGTTTATTAAGGGCGAAAGCCTTGATTTTTCATCTATCAAACAAGATTTATTTTGCGAACACAACGGACAGACCACGATGTATATTTTAAATTTATTGATCCTCCCGTTCATTTCTCGGTCTCGCGACGACCGACTAGGCATTAAGCTCGCACATTGTTCCTCATGTAAATGTAAGCATTCTCATGCACTGTAGATTCAGGCGCGTTCAGATCTTTTACCAATGGACACCCGGAGCCAGGGGAGAGTGACAATTCCATTGGAAATTTATCAAACGAATACTGGTATATAAGAAAGTCTTACAACATTTCTCTGACGAAATACAAGGACATGTTTTGCAATCATGTTCATCTTTCTATAAACTTAAGCGAGAGTGGGTCCGCGATAGTGTTCGAACTTTTATAAGTTGTTTTTACTTTTATCTCAGTACAGGAAAAGGAAACTCGGGTAAGCATTTTTGCCAAATATGATGTATAAGTATTGATATTCTGTAGTTGAAAGAAGGCATGTTTCAGATGTTACTATTTTGCAGTTATCTCATGAAGTACTATTTGTCTTGTCATGTATATGTACATGTTTCCCCCCCCCCCCCCCCCCCCCCCCGAACATTTTGTAGTTCAGGTATTATTAAACAGTGATAAATATATATTCACAACAATCTTTATTCAATATTCTCAGGAATGGTAACTTTGTTATTTATCTTATATGTTTATTACTGCATCCAGTTATTTAATTGTCATCTTACATAGCATTATGCAGCTCGGGCTCAAGAAGTGCATGTGTTATTACAAAATTATTTAAACAATTTTTTTTTTTTTTTTTTTTTTAAAAAGATGATTATAAGAATAAAAGGGCAATACAACAAAGAACGCATTTTCATTGTATTCGATATACTAGTATTTGTTTTGGTAGTTTTCACATATAGATATCAAAGGAAGGAATCAGCAAAAAAAAGTAAAAGAAAAAACCTCTTGATAGTGAAAAAGTTTATATTTTCCATAGATAATCAATTATAATTCACAAAGGGCCTCCGTGACCGAGTGGTTAGAGTATCGCGCTCAATATCACACGGCCTCTCACCTCTGGTTGGCGCGGGTTCGAATCCCGCTCGCGCCGGTATACCAGTTTGAAAGTTTCCCAGTTTACCTGCGGGAGGTCGGTGGCCTCTTCCCAGGTGCATTGTATCTGGGTTCTCTTTTCCATCAATAAAAACTGGGCGCCACCAGATAACTGAAAAATCGTTAAGTGTGGCGGAAAATAGCAGAAACAAACAATTATAATTCACGATTTAAAAATGTTCTTAAGAGCAATCAATCCTTTGCTGGTATTTCCTCTACTGTATCTCTATCATACAATAATTTCCCTAATAGCCACATCTTAATTTATACATATTTATAAATTAGCTGGGTTTTTTTAAACTGTTGATATTAAAAATTAGTAATTTTAACAAGTTTTCATCTATTTTTCTGATGTTGACCTATGCATCTGTTTGTGTATGTTTGACATCTTAAAAAGGGTCACAACATGTATATTTTGTTTGGTTATTAATTAAATTAAATTAAACTATATTGAGCCGGAGGAGGGGAGGGGGGCAACTAGACATACAATGAACTTTGCATATAATCATTTAAAACGACGGACTTATGATATTAACGGAAATAGTACATTACTACAATATACGTACCTACGTGCGGGCATATTTAAGATTAGCCTCATTGGTTAATATTGGAGCGGAAGTACCTGTGACGTATTAGTCATTCTTTAGACATCTACTTCGTTGTAGACAACATTCATGAAGGGAAGATGTTGATGATGATCACTGCTTTCCCACCCGCCATTCCTTTATATGAGTAATATACATTCTAGTATAACCCAGATACTGTCTCTTCCCGCGACAGACTTAGTTACCTGGGCGGACACATTAGTTGTAGTCTTATTTTGTGAGATATTCAATTGATTTAATATATTAAAAATTGAAAGATATGAATATAAAAAATCAAGCGTAAAACTGAAAGATATATCACAGTTGGCCAAGAGATAGAGAAGAGCTGTACGTAAACAATGGAGAACCAATCAAAAACACAAACGACAAAGAGACAAAAATGTGATAAGATATACAACAGTTAACACTCCTTCAGATTCCCCTGTAGCTTATTCAGTAGACATGTCAAAGGCTTTTAGTAGGAAAAAAGTAAGACGCGACCTAGTAACGGCTTACAGAGAAATAAAGAAGTTGAAAATGAAACTTCAGAAGAAAGAAAAGGACAGGAAATACAAGGTTGAAGTATTTTGCTGCTGGTGCTATTTAATATCAAAGAACGAGACCCCCCCCCCCCCCCGCAACAAGTAAAGACACATTAAGGGAAATGCAAGAATTCAGACAATACAGACAGCTGTTCAATTTTTCTGAAAAGGGGATGATATCAGCTGTTCATCTGCTGGGGAGTAGGAAAATTACTCTCTTATAGGTCAAGAAGCAGAAAAGATTTCTTAGAAATTTGGCATGGAGATATTTCATGACAAAATAAGGAATATGCTACTATCATTTCTTAGTTCTCACTTAGAAGACATGGAGATATTTCATATCACCAAGTGAGAACTAAGAAATGATAGTAGCATATTCCCTATTTTGTCGGCTTAGTTCTCACTTAGAAGGCATGGAGATATTTCATATCACTAAGTGAGAACTAAGAAATGATAGTAGCATATTCCCTATTTTGTCAGTTTCGATCCTTTTTGGTTGTAAAGGAAACGGAAAAGGACCAACAGTCTTACCTGTGCACCAATCATGGTGCATGTACAATATAAGGCAGAAAAATTAAAAGACATTAGCGTTACCATGACATCACACCTGAATTTTCTAGTAGATATCATTTGCTGTGATTCCGATACAAAGACTTGCATGTATAGAGAATACTTAACATTTAGAGAGAAAGCAGTGACGATGAAGAGAAATCTAAATGATTCAGTGACAAAAATGATCCAAAAGAAGAAAGAAAATATCAACAAGAAACCCAAGGGCCACATCGTTCACTTGAGTCACCATGGGCCTGTTGTTGTTGTTGTGGTCTTTTATCAATTGTTATTCCTGTCAATACACTGATTTTGACTACGGATAACTCCGTTTACCTGATCAGGATATACGGCTCACGGCGGGTGTGACCGATCGACAGGGGATGCTTCCTCCTAGGCACCTGATCCCACCTCTGGTATGTTCAGGGGTCCGTGTTTGCCCAACTATCTATATTGTATTGCTTATGAGATTGATCACTGTTCGTTATCTCCACCTTCCAGTAGTTTGCAAAGAATTGATCATCGTCTTTGTATCTGTAATACTTCCCCCATGTGCGACAATGTATCGGTCGATCGTTTAAAATCCCATCAGCTGAATCCTTACGATTACCAGCCTTAAGAAACGTCCGGTTGCCGATCCTGATACCAAGCAAGGTAAAACAAATAAAATAAAAATGCGATGGCAAAAGATAAGAAATATGCTCTGCACCTACACTGGGTGGTTGGACCTTTGCTGACGAAGTAGACTGTCTACCCAGGACAGATTATATATGAGCTCATATTAGAGGGGTGACATGCTGATTGTAGTCCGGTACTGTGCAGAACGACAGCACACATTCTCCTTTTTAAAAATACCACTCCAGTATGTAAAGTTATATGTGTTTGAAGCTAACAACCTCATTATCATTCATATTTTCTCTCCGATTTCGTATTACCGTATACTGGTGTTTAACATCGTCGGAAACCCACGGTTGATTACGCATAATTCCTTTCCCCATCACCGTGAGTCCATTCATTCCTACTCGCTCGTTCTCATAAATAATTAATGAATCGATTTGATTGGACGCTCATCGTATACCCTGAGCAAATTTGTCAAATCAACAAGACGCTTTCAGCCCAATTTTGGTATACAATTCTTGTGATAGCAAAGTTAAGTTGATGTTACCTATAAAAACAGAAGAGTTCCATTACTATAACGATTACTTTGATTGGACGATATTCTAAAATTTATTCATGAGAACGAGCGACAAAGAGAAAGAAACGTACTCCAAACCCAAACGTATTTACGATAAACATAAATTGATGCATAAATTATCAACAGTGTAACGTGATACTATCTAAAATGATAGATTGACTCACAATTTTCAGTACTTAATTAAAATTGAAAGTTGAGCAAACATGGACCCCTCGGTATACCACAGGTGGAATCATCTTCCTAGGAGGAGTAATCATCCCCTGTCGACCGGTCATACCCGCCGTGAGTCCTATATCTTGATAAGGTCAACGGAGTATCCGTAGTCAAAGTGAGTGTGCCAAGAAGGACCTAACAATCGGTATGAAACACGTCAGACAGCATTTGACCCAATGATAGGTTGCATTGTCAAACTAAATCATGATATCGACCATAGAATTAGACTTGAAACCCTTGTAACGGCACCTTGTTTGTCAGTAGCCTGCCTCTATTTTGAAAAGATCTAAATACTAATCATACGCAGACCAAGCTCTTGCGTATCGAATCAGTTGAATATAAACACAATATGCAGGTGATAATGGAATATTGCTACATAAATATGGGAAGTTGACGATGGAGAAGCTAAAATCATCCCGTTTGTCACAACGTTGAGTTGTTAGTTTGCCGTTAATATCTATTTTCAATGCAATATCTAAGTACGAAGCAGATATGCAATACTCTATGATGTCTTTTATTTTGAGTTCACAGGGATATATCGAATCGCCATATGAATGAAAATGGTTATTGTTAACAGATAAAACGTCGTTAATATATCTAAATGTCGAGTTGATTGATTGTTTATGGTTTAATCCCTATCGAGAATTTTTCACTCATATAGAGATGTCACCAATGGTGATGAAGGGCTGTAAAATTTAGGCCTATACTCGGCGCTTACGGCCTTTTAATCGCCATGGGTAGAATGTCGAGTTGAAGGCCATAGCAAGAGGGTTTTTACTTCTCATGTATAAGCTTTCGAATAAACTCTGCTTCATAAGAACATAAAAACAGGTCAGCAAACAAAGGAACACTATTCGTGCTCATGGAAATTTCAACAGACCTGATCACCAACCACTACGGAGATATTGTTAATGAGGAACTCCAGCATATTTTTATATCATTTTCAGAGTACCTGTTCGTGGTGTAACAAAGTAATTTTTTGGATAACTGATCAATAGATACGAATATTTCCTTGTTCCATTTTTGTTGAAGAAACAACTGTCTATGGTGTCAAAAAGTCTAGTCTTCAATTTATCGTGAGAAACGGTCGTGTAAAGTGTTAAAAAGTCTAGTCTTCAATTTATCGTGAGGAATGGTCGTGTAAAGTGTTAAAAGTCAATTTATCGTAAGGAATGGTCGTGTAAAGTGTCAAAAAGTCTAGTCTTCAATTGATCGTGAGGAATGGTCGTGTAAAGTGTTAAAAAGTCAATCATACGTGAGGAATGGTCGTGTAAAGTGTTAAAAAGTCAATCATACGTGAGGAATGGTCGTGTAAAGTGTTAAAAAGTCAATCATACGTGAGGAATGGTCGTGTAAAGTGTTAAAAAGTCAATCATACGTGAGGAATGGTCGTGTAAAGTAATCATACGTGAGAAATGGTCGTGTAAAGTGTTAAAAAGTCAATCATACGTGAGGAATGGTCGTGTAAAGTGTTAAAAAGTCAATCATACGTGAGGAATGGTCGTGTAAAGTGTTAAAAAGTCAATCATACGTGAGGAATGGTCGTGTAAAGTAATCATACGTGAGAAATGGTCGTGTAAAGTGTTAAAAAGTCAATCATACGTGAGGAATGGTCGTGTAAAGTGTTAAAAGTCAATCATACGTGAGGAATGGTCGTGTAAAGTGTTAAAAGTCAATCATACGTGAGGAATGGTCGTGTAAAGTGTTAAAAGTCAATCATACGTGAGGAATGGTCGTGTAAAGTGTTAAAAGTCAATCATACATGAGGAATGGTCTTGTATAGTGTTAAAAGTCATACGTTTGGATATTGTTGATTGAGAAAAGTTTTGCAATTTCAAATTTACTAAATGTTCTTTAGAGTTTTTAGAATCCACATTTGATTCACACCACTCCTGACATAGTCACGTCACAGTACGATTGTATTTCTCCTTCACAGCTGTTAATATTTTTGAGAGGAGCAAAGATAGGGGCACATGTAGTTTTCGAAGTTTCCATAAACACGTAAAATTGAAAATTTTCATCGAAATTCAGTGCGTACATTCAGAATAAAAATGCTAATTCAACTATGTACCCGATGTTTATTTTGGCATGTCAAATTGAGGAAACGTAAACTTGTAGCTTCTGACTCTAGTCAGTCTAAAAATGAAAAATCCTGGGAGTACAACCCAAGTTTCTACATTTTACGCACAAGAAGGGGTGAGGGGTGAAGACCCCAAAATAACAAAAAAATGGCCTTGGCCTTTTCTTTTAAAAAAAAATCAACCAAAGGATGCAACCACGTAACCGTCTCCTAAATGCGTCACCGGACTCTGATCATTCAACACCAACTGACTTTTAAAATTTCTATTGTGCTCATCATTTTTATGACGGTCGCTAAGTTTGAGAATAGGGGGAGTTGAGAATATTCTCAGACTTGAAAACATTCTCAGATTTGAGTTTGTTTAATGACGGCGGGGCCAGCTATTCAGACGTTTCATTCCGTCCAAAGTCCATAACTTCTACACCAATATGTAAATTCCACGTTATCTGGTAATTTAAGGACAGGTTAAGATACGATTCCAAATTGGCCTTGTTGTTTTGTGACGTCAGCTGTTTGACTTATATACAAACTGGTTCAACTTGAGGGGGTTGGAATTTAAAACAACATATAGACAAGTTTATCAAAGTACTGACAGTACTGAAAGAAACAACATATAGACAAGTATAAAAAGGGAACAGGTTTATTTAATATCATTAACATGTGAATGAAAACGTTTACGCTATAAAACCGACTCTTTCATACAAAATAATCCACATGTATGGATTAAATTTATAAATTGTACATTTTAAAATATAAAATGCAGGAAACCTGCTCAATCCTGCAATCTTAAAATAATTCAAATATACTTTTTATTCAACAATTAGAGCTGGCCACATAGGGTGAAAACCCTATGACATGATATATTAAAAACAGAGTTACAGTATAATGAATAAAAAACAATAAGATAGATTTGGAAATACAAATGTAATTGTAAAATATCGGGAGAGGTTTTCTAAGTTGCTAAAACTTGTAACCAATCCCTTTGTATATTTATACAATACAATATGTTCAAATCAAATTGTAAGAAAATATGTCGGGGAATTTCGCCGCGCAAAAGTGGCGAAAAGAAATCCTTTTATAGTGAAGGAACATCGTCTCAAGCTACGGTCCGAAGTCCGCATATAGCTGGAAAAAGATCGTACCAATTGGCCGTTGTTTGCGACGATGATGGAGGAACTGAACACAGGATATCTTTGCAGAGCATATACAAATATTGACTACGTAGTCTGTAGCTACGGACGTGTTCATGTCTACATAAGATCTGTTTCTGTAACTATTCATGTATTCTAAATTATAAAATATCTAACTTGTTTTCATTTTTTCTAATGTTGGGATCGACTAGCGAAGGTAAAATCAAACTTTGACTGTAAAAACTAATTTATATATTTCTAAATGTACACCGTATATATTTTTTTTACTGGTTTCTGAAATATGTTCTACGTTGTGAGCGAAGTTTACTGTTGTATTATACTAAACTGCAATTTGCTGCAAGAAAAAATGCAATTGTTTATATCATGTAAGCAAATAATTGAATAAACACCGCTTTTTGAGAAAATTATGTACGATCATGATAAATAAATGAATAAATAAAATGTGCTCCCCGTCTTAAAATTCCCAGTAACACGCTATTTCTTTATGTATTTTTCACGCACGCCATACTTGCAATGTAATATTTTGTAAGGACCATCTGTTTGCTTTAAGTTCATTTCTATGTGATGATGAGATTCAAATAAATTATTGAATCAGTGAGAAATGAATACATGTACATATTCTATTTATCATACTTACAATTTGCTGGGTTTTGTACTGCCAAAAATATAGAAAAAGTATATTTAGAAGTTTGTAAGAGAATTATGCATATTAAGTTTCAGGGGATGCTTACTCTTCCTAGGCACCTTATCCCACCTCTGGTGTGTCCAGGGGTCCGTGTTTGCCCAACTATCTATATTGTATTGCTTATAGGAGTTATGAGAGATTGATCACTGTTCGTTCAATAAAAAGTATACCAATGTTTATTGTATTATCAGAATTGTGAAGATTGTCTTTATTATCAGAAAAAAACGAATTTTGAACAATTGCATTTTGAAATCATTGTATAATCATATGTTAGTAGATATTGACTAACTGATGTCGGAAACTTACTGCAATTGAGGTTTTGACACCATAGACAGTTGCTTCTTCAACAAAAATGGATAACGGAAATATTCCTATCTAGTGGTCAGTCAGATATTGACTAACTGATGTCGGAAACTTATTGCAGATCTTAAGACTTGGATATGCATGTTGAAAAGAAATCAGCAATTTTTTCTAGTTTTATTTATACAAGAGATGCATTCATTTTTTTTTTAAAAAGGTCACCAAAATGTAATCTATACAAGCATCTACCTGATGCTTTTTAAGAAAATGTTTATCACGAAAATTTTACTACAAATTTGAGTAAATTCAGAATGTCTGCACATCATGAGCTGTTGATAGAAAAGGGTTGGTACTCAAACATAGTAAGGTCTCAAAGAAAATGTCAGAAATGTGATTTTAACGAAATTGAAGACGAATACCATTTTGTTCTGTCATGTCCCAATAATTCCGATTTACGAAAAACATACATCATAAGATACTATTTTACTCGACCACCCATGTTCAAACTTGTGCAACGTTTTAAAATAAGAAATAGAAAAACATTATGTAATTTGGCAAGATTTTTTATTAAGGCACTGAGCTTAAGAAATTTATAAGATATTATGTTTGTCCACCCTCCATATTTGGTCAGATGATTTTTTTCACATTGGCGACAGAACTTCATCTCAATTATAAAGTCTGTCGAAGATTATGCCAGACAACGGGCGAAATATTACAAAGAACTTTATACATTGTCAGAATGGGTTAAAAGCATAATATTAAAACCCCGCATTAGACAAATTATAACAAAGGTACGTACCATCTATCCTTCTGTGTTTAGTAAACCAGAAGTGATAAAATAATTAGATAGGTTACATGAGGAATATGTTTTGGTTTCAGCTGACAAAGCTTGTAACAACATTGTCTTTGTTTCTAAGGCTCATTATTACAACTGTATTTTAAACAAACTTGGCATTAATTCCACTTTTGGTAATCATACTTAAACTCCAACTGCCCTTCAAAAGATGAAATTCTTCAAAACCATGCTTCAGTTTTAGACGCATTTAATATCCCAGTCAATGGGTTGAATGAATATGAGTTACCGTACCTATACTGGATTCCTAAACTACATAAAAACCCCTACAAGCAAGGCTATATTGCTGGATCTAGTAAGTGCTCTACCAAGCCTCTATCTTTGCTCCTCACGAAAATATTAACATCTGTGAAGGAGGAACTTCAAACTTACAGTGCGACTACATATGCCAGAAGTGGTGTTAATCAAATATGGATTCTAAAAAATTCCAAAGAACCTTTAGTAAACTTGAAATCGCAAAACTTTTCCCCAAATCAATAACATCAAAATCTATGACTTTTCAAAACTTTACACGACCATTCCTCACGATAAATTAAAGACTAGCCTTTTTGACATCATAGACAGTTGCTTCTTCAACAAAAACAGAAATGTTCATATTTAGTGATCAGTCGTCCACATTACTTTGTTAAAGACCACTCTGATTCCACGAAAAAGTATTTTGAAGTTGAAATAAAAAATATGCTTGAGTTCCTCATTTACAATATCTTCGTGGTCTTTGGTGATCAGGTCTTCCAACAGTCTGTTGGAATTCCCATGGGCACGAATTGTGCTCTTTTGTTAGCTGACCTGTTTCTATATTCATATGAAGCAGAATTTATTCAAAAACTTATACGTGAGAAGAAAAAATCTCTAGCTGTGGCCTTAAATTCGACATTAGATATATCGACGACGTTTTGTCTATTAATAATAATAACCTTTATTCATATGTCGATTTGATATATTCCAATTAACTCGTAATAAAAGATTCGTCCACTTCTTCTTCATTATTAGATATTTCAATAAAAGTATATATTAACGGCAAACTAACAACTCAAATTTATGACAAACGGGATGATTTCAACTTCTCCATCGTCAACTTCCCATATTTATGTATCCATTGTCACCTGCATATGGTGTTTATATCTCTCAACTGATTCGATACGCAAGAGTTTGTTCTGCGTATGGTCAGTTTTTAGATCGAGGCAAGCTACTGACAAAGACGTTGCTGGTACAGGGGTTTCAACAGTCTCAATTGAAGTCAGCAAATTATATGGTCGATATAACGATCTAGTTCGTCAATACAACCTATCATTGGGTCAAATGCTGTCTGGCGTGTTTCATACCGATTGTTAGGCCTTTCTTTGCATACTGATTTTGACTACGGATAATTCCTTTTACCTGATCAGGATATAGGGCTCACGGCGGGTGTGACCAGTCGACAAGGGATGATTACTCCTCCTAGGCACCTGATCCCACCTCTGGTGTGTCCAGGGGTCCGTGTTTGCCAAATTATCTATTTTGTTTTGCTTATAGAAGTTATGAGATTGATCACCGTTCCTTATCTTCACCTTTCATGGTTATACTCACTTGTATATTGTTACTTGATTATCATATAACTGTACCATACGAATGAGATGTTTTTCAAAGTTTCAATAAACTAAATTAAACAATTCCTTCGAAATTGAACAGAATTGATGATGATTTTTGTAAACAAGAGTACAGCAAACGGTACATAATACGCCCGTGAAAAGGCTTACATAGGGTGAATTTCTTAAGCCATAATTTGTAGAAATTTGCTTCAGGTACTATCAGGCTGTGGCATACTTTCCTTGCATGATATGAATAAAGGGTCTTAGCTTAAAACTGTGACAGGAGGTACTCGTAGATAGATAAACCAAGAGTTTTGTGTGTAGAATATTTCCCCAAATTTGATTAAGCTCAACAACCTGTAAATATTCAAAATGTCAAAGAAAATTCAAAAATTTTAAGAATCAAAATCCTTACACTATGCATCTTCAAGTTATTCACAAATTCCCTAGCGTCTAAACTGAGAGAGGAGTCATTAGTACAAAATATTTCTTCATTTAATATCATATTTCCCAAAATGGACTAAGTTCAACAACCTGTAATTTTCTAAAAGAAAAATGAAGAAAATCAAAATCCTTGCCACATGCACATCTTCCATACCCAAACAAATATTCTGTAAAAGAAGATGGTCCTCACTTGAAAACTGTCGAAGGAAAAATAAAAGACAAATCATGTACTCTCTATGCAATATTTCCTCAAACTGACAAAGTTCAATAACCTACAATTTTCTCCAAAATTGAAGAAAATTAAAATCCTTGTCACATGCACATCTTCCATACCCATACAAGTCCTCATTTGAAAACCGTGGAAGGAAAAACAGACAAATCATGTACTCTCAATGTTAAAATTCCTCAAAATTGACTAAGTTTAATAACCTGTAATTTTCTCAGAGAATAACAATCCTTGCCACATGCACATTTTTAATATCCAGACAAACACTCTGTAAGACAGGATGGTCCTCACTTGAAAATTGTGGGAGAAGTTAGCCGGACAAATTATGAACCCTCCACATAACAATAATTTTCAAAGAAAGGGGCAAAACTGCCGTAAGAGAGGTCGAAATGGATCAAAATTGTAAGATGATCAAGAGTGATCCACACAGAAGCTACATAGCTTGAAATACGACAGAGAAATGAAATTTGAAACAGAAAACCCCGAACAGACAAACGAACAGACGGGTGGATGTACAGACATCGCTGTACCATAATACGTTCCGTCTAAAGACGGGCGTATAAAAATAATTGGGCAATTTGGAAATAATTGATCGAATTAGATTACATGTAAGCGGTGATTATCGGGATAAATGATTACTCGTTATTAGGTTTTACACGGAAAAGGGGATTGATTACAGCTGATTATTGAATACAACTACGATTACTCCGAGATCGCATGCGCGAAGAAGAGTGAAAGCTTAGAAATTCGCAGATAATGTTTTCCAGAATTTTTAATAACTTGTGGACTATTTACACATGAAACTACGTGGACTTGTTAAATGAATACCATGGAAAGGGAAGAGAAAAAATAAATCAGTGAACAGTAGTGATGAGAAGGAGCAGGAAGTTCACGTGAGTAGTACTGAGATCCCAGTCTCCATAATGAATAACAGAAACACATTCCACATATGTGATGTCTGTACCATCTGTCAGGTTTTACAATTGTAACGTATATATTAAACTTAAAAAGATCAAAGTTCTTTATTTATGTGGAACATGGCAGGTATCCATTGATAATTAGTGTATAGATTACTTAATTCGCAAAAGTTTTAAATTGTTTGCAACGTTTTTGTATACACTAAATATTGTAAGAATCCATGGTGTGAAATTCTTCACAAATTTTTTAATGGTTGGTTGTATATTGTTTAATGTTCCTCTCGAGAATCTTTCACTCATATTGAGACGTCACTATTGCCGGTGAAGGGCTGCAAAATTTAGGCCTTATGCTCGGCGCTTACGGCTTTAAAGCTGGGAGGGATCTTTATCGAGCCACACCTGCTCTGACATGGGGCCTCGGTTTTTGCGGTCTCATCCGAAGGACCACCCCATTTAGTCACCTCATACGACAAGTAATGAGTACTGAGGACCTATTCTAACCCGGATCCTCACGGGATCCCTTAATGAATGTGGATTGAAATGTGCATGGCATGAAAATTCAGTAAAATTATTGTTTCTGTGTTAAAATGTATTTAATTTGAACATGTTTTATTGTATAATACATACAAATGGATTGGATACAAATTCTTGCAATTTAGTGATCCTCTCCAATATAGAAATACAATGCATTTATAAAATAGAACACTGTCATACAAACATTTTAAAATTCAACTACATGTATATTTTGAAAATTATCAAAACCTTAAAGAATCTCTACTGTACTTTTGTGGAGAGTAAAACATCTATTCGAATCATCAGAGAGTGCGTCGTTTCCCCATAACAAGCAGTGAGTATCTATACTATGAATTTGCTCAATTTGTAGTAGTTCATTAAAAAGAGTGTTTCTCGCATGGCTATATGATTTACACGAAAAAAAAGTAATGGTAGCTATCCTCTACTAAACCACAAGAACAAAAAGGAGAATCT
This sequence comes from Ostrea edulis, assembly GCF_947568905.1. Lineage (NCBI taxonomy): Eukaryota > Metazoa > Mollusca > Bivalvia > Ostreida > Ostreidae > Ostrea > Ostrea edulis. The sequence continues at coordinate 83,335,994 of NC_079164.1, read as the reverse complement.
ATGATGTTTCTTCGAAATAAGTCATTTTTGAGTATACAGCTATACCTTAATTAGTATGTATGTTGTTTAGATAACACTTACCCTTTTAAATAAGTTCAAGGAATCATGGTATGCATAATGAACTACAATCTTCTCCTAAAGGGTTGAATTGCAGGCTGTTTAAAAATCATAAATATTTGAAAAATATTCATTGAATATGACAGCTAAACTATCCAAGAAATATACGTGTATTTAAAACTTGAAACTGCAATTCAGATATGAAGTAGATGGTTTCATTTGATATTGCAGGGGTTTCAACAGTCTCGATTGAAGTAAACATTTCGAAAATTCTATGGTCGTTATGACGATCTACATATGTAGATTGCCAACTGACTTGTTTCAGTGTTAGGCCGTTCTTGGCACACTGATTTTGACTACGGATAAATCCGCTTCCCTCATCAAGATAAAGGGCTCATGGCTGGTGTGACCGGTCGACAGGGGATGCTTACTCCTCCTACGCAACTGATTCCTCCTCTGGTATATCCAGGGGGTCCGTGTTTGTCCAACTCTTTATTTTGTATTGCTTATAGGAGTTATGAGATTGATCACTGTTTGTTATCTTCACCTTTCATAAGAAAGAATAGAATTTATAAATTACGTGTACTTGTAATGAATTTGGAGTTAAATATACTATCATTATTTATCCAAATGTACCAATATATCTTTTAAGAATTCAATTCAAGAATTATTTTTCAAAATATCATCAAATCCTAGTGTTCTGATATTTTAAACACTTTTCAATGCAACAAGAATCGATTTCAAGTACTCAATCATGTTTCCCAATTACCTCCCTTTGTAAGGGGACATGGCCCTTCATTTAAATAAAAATGAGTCCCCTTTACCGAAGGATACGTTGTGCCATGTTTGATTAAAATCACCCTGATGGCTCTGGAGAAGTGCAAAAAAGTGAAGAAGTTGATAACAACAGTACCAGACAACTAGTACTTTTAGTCAGAACCTATGCCTTAGGCTAGTTAATATAACTTTCACATTTTACTAAACGCTTTCTTCCATCTCAAAACTTCTTCATACTGTCTTCTATTTTCAAAGGCAGAGTCTTTGTCTAAGAATACTCCTTCCTTTGCTTCTATTGTTAGGTTGGAAGTGTTGAGAGCTAGACCTATAAGGATACTATAATATGCTGTGAAGCCCCATGTCTCGATTTTTTCACCATCAATTGTGTCATAAAAATAGAACAACCAGTATTTCATATCGTTAAGCAGAAATTCTTTTTTCACAACATCGTCTCTCAGAAATCTCTGTAATGGCAAACTAAACACTTTCGCCACTTCTGCTTCGTTCAACGTTGGCACAAAATTGCCAGGAATCATGCCTACTACTAAAGTCACTAATTTGTTTGGTCGCACGAAAGATGGCGGAAGTACTGTTAAAACATCCACATCTTTTGCAGGAAGACCAATTTCTTCTTCAGCTTCTCGTAAAGCGGTCTCTACCACTGATTGGTCAGTTTCGTCCTCGTGACCTCCAGGAAATGCAACCAAACCCGCATGTGACCGTAAATGTTTTGATCTCAAAGTGAGAAGTATACGAATCTGTCCATCTTTGATAAAAAGTGGTATGAGGACACTTGCCGAAACAAATCCCTCCGGTTTAGGGAATTTAACATCACGACAACGAATATCGTACTTGCTCAATCGTTCACGTATCTCCTCTGGTGTGGAAACCAAACCTGAAAATATAAACGATCTAAACCACCACCGAACCGAGAGAATTATGCAGCAAATTTAGTTCTATACAGAATTTGAATTGTGGCAAAGTAGGTAAACATGATCTACATTCTAATCAAAATCAGGTGTTTTCTACTGGCTCTTATACAGGTATTCTAGGCCCTCTCCAGCATAGAGTATCAGAGCAAGTAGAGCAAGATGTGTTTATGAAACATTGATACCCCAGATTACAATATTTTAATGAATAATTTTCAAAGTAGGTCAGAGGTCAATTTCAAAGTCAACGAATTTGGTACCAATGGAAAGGTCTTCTCACAAGAAATGCGCATGCTAAATATAAAAGCAGTTTCTTACAGTTTTAAATATATGGCTTATGTCAGAATTTTTTTAAGTAGGTCAAACGTCAATTAAAGATTTTTGTGTCGATGGAAAGGTCTTGCTACAAGGGATACAAATACCAAATATGAAAGGTAAAACTTATACGGTACCAATTTTGATGCACCAGATGCGCATTTCGACAAATAGTGTCTCTTCAGTGATGCTCAACCAAAATGTTTGAAATCCGAAATAACTATGAAGTTTTAGAGCTAAATATAGCCAAAAACAGCGTGCCAAAAAAGTGGAGCCAAATTCGTCCAAGGATAAGAGCTATGCATGAGGGAGATAATCCTTAATTTTGAAATGAATTTCTAAATTTTATAACAGCAATTAAATATACATCCGTATTTTCAAGCTAGTAACGAAGTACTTCGCTACTGGGCTGTAGAGACCCTCGGGGACTAACAGTCCACCAGCAGAGGCCTCGACCCAGGGGTCATAATGTAAAACTTATACGGTACCAATTTTGATGCACCAGATGTGCATTTCGACAAATAATGTCTCTTCAGTGATGCTCAACCAAAATGTTTGAAATCCGAAATAACTATGAAGTTTTAAAGGTCTATCTTTTATGGTGTGAAAGATATGACCAAGGTAAAAGTTTTTTGACAGACAAACAGATGAACAGACAGACGGATAGGTCAAACAAGAGGCCCACAGGACTTATCGGTCACCTGAGCACTAGTGAAAAAGTATCACTACTCTCAAGGGCTATGAAATCTAGAAAATATTTCCAGTTCTGAATATCTAAGCTAAATTCTAATGTTCAGCAACAGTATAGAACCAGATGTGTTCTTAAAACTCCAATGCCCTCAAAAGTGCATACACTGATGAGAAGCTTTACATAATATAATAGGTGTATTAACATTAAAAGATGACTAATTTGGACCCATCGTAAAGTCAAAACCCTGGGTTGTGAAATTCACCATTTTTTGTACATCCTTTTCTGCTATTCCTATGTATGCATTTAGATTCTATAAAGTATCAGCAAACTTCCACATAAATACTATATTCTAGGTTTGGACCCACCCCGGGGTCAGAACCCCTACCCCGGGGATCATGAAATTTACAATTTTGGTAGAGGCCTTCCTGCTCTACATCATTATGCATTTAGTTGTTGGTTTTATTTTTACACATGTGTGGCTCTACAGACAATTTTGTTTTTACCCCGTCCCTTAGGCCCCAGAGGTGCAGGAATCCTTCAATTTACAATTTATGTCCCCCCCCCCCGCTTTGTTCCAAAGATGCTTCATACCAAATTTGAAAAGAATTGGAATGATAGTTATCAGGAAGTTAAAAATTTCTATTCTTCACACATTTGATAACTGACCATTTTGGCTCCACCCTAATACCAAAACCCCTACCCCTGGGATCGTCAAATTTACATTTTTGGTAAAGGACAACCTGCACTTTCTAAATATCTATTTAGTATCAATCGCACTAAAGAAGATCTTATTTAAGTGTTTTACACATAAACACTATATAGTAAGTTTGACCCCGCCCTGGAGTCAGAACCCCTACCCCGGGGATCATAAAATTTACAATTGTGGTAGTAGTTTTTCTTACATATGTGCGGTTCTAGAGAAGATTTTTGAAAATTGTATGGTCAATTTTGGCTCGCGTCTTTGCCCCGCCCCTGAGGCCTCAACAGGAGTGCAGGAATCCTGAAATTTACAATTTATGCCCCCTTGTTCCAAAGATGTTTCATACCAAATTTGAAAAGAATTGGAATGATAGTTATAGAGAAGAAGTTAAAAATGTCTATTGTTCACACATTTAATAACTGGCCATTTTGGCCCCACCTAGCTGATACCAAAACCCCTACCCCTGAGATCATCAAATTTACAATTTCAGTAAAGGACTACATGTACCTGTTCTTTCTAAATATCTATTTAGTTTCAATGTAGTATTAATAACACTAAAGATGAAATTTACAATCTATGTCCCCCTTGTCCCATAGATGCTTCATACCAAATTTGAAAAGAATTGGAATGGTAGTTATGAAGAGGAAGTTAAAAATGTTCAATTGTTAACGCACGTCGCATGACGATGGACGACAATCAATTGCAATAGGTCACCTAAGTTTATTCAGGTGACCTTAAAAAAAAATACCCCCGAATCTACGATTTGGGGGGGGGGGCATGAAAAGATTTTACAGCTTTGGTTTCAGCGTACTGCATCACAGATCTGCATTTCTCCTGTTTACTTGTAGCTAGTGAACTGTATCTCTCCAGCTACACGTATGCAACTACAATGTAGTCTTACGGAAATATCAATTTGATTCATTATCAAATTAACCAATAAAGTCTCTTATAGAATATTTCACTCATATCTAGTAATAGTAGCTAACAGGTGTAGGATTGATCTTAGATCTATCTCCATCGTACCATGTAGGTCTCATACGAAAGTCTCATGACTTTTACGTCCGATACCGAACACCTGGCAAGGGATGAAGAGAACAGTCACCACCTATTGTGTAGATGACCTGTTTCAGTTTAAACACTCGGAGGTGACTGATAGCAATGATGACAGAAGAAACTTGATTAAACAAGAGGCCCGCAGGCCTTATCGATCACCTGAGTGAGTATAAGTTAAAAGCGCAATGTATTACTAGCTATGAAATATATAATACGAGGGCTGTTCGATATGTAATGTGTATTGTACAATATCTCAAAAGCATTCGACTCAAATATTGAAATGAGCATTACATCCCTTCAAAGTATTCTCTGCGGTTTGAAATACCCAATTTCAATCTCTGAATCCATTTCTGAAATGCGTCACGGTACGCTGATTTAGGTAGACCTCTGAGGCACTGACGGATGGCTGAGCCAAGGGCTTGTTGGGACTTGTAGCGACGACCAGATAAGAACTTTTTAAGTTTTGGAAAAAGGAAAAAGTCGCATGGGGCTAGATCTGGAGAGTATTGTGGGTGTGGCAAGACGGTAACCTTCTCCGACTTAAAAAAAAATGCTTCACAAGCTCAGATGTATGTGATGGATCATGAAGAAGACGAACATGCCTAAATCCCATTTTTGATAATATTTCTTGAGCTTTTTTTAGTATAACATCTCGGTAATACCGACCTGTAACACTTTTGCACTTCGGTACCGGAATTTGTACGGCTATACCATCACATGAAAAGAATATCCAATAAAGAACCTTCTTTGTGCTTATGGTTCTTTTGGCAACTACAGGCCTTCTACCGTGTTTATTTAGCCATATTTTGTTTCCAATTTTTCTTACTGGTTCGAAATAGTGAACCCATATTTCGTCAACAGTAACAATGTTTGCAAATTGTCTTTGATTGAATTTGGGAAACATTTGAGCAATTGCTTAGCGGTTTGTACTCGTACCCGTTTTTGGTCATCTTTCAATATATGCGGTATCCATCTGGCAGAAATTTTTCGTACTTTCAAAATACGCTTCAAAATGAAGTGCACCCGCGATAGCGATATGCCAACAGCTTTGGCAATATCACGAATCATGTATCTGCCATCACTTTCAATTATTTTTCTGACTTTTGAGACATTTACCTTGCCTATTACAGTCACAGGTCGGCCAGACTTTGCTGCATCTTTGACGGACTCTGTGCAAATCAGAAATGTCTTTCTCCCCCTACGAACTGTCTCATAAGATACCTTATCAGACCCATAAACTTCCCCCAATTCAGTAAAAATCTGCATTACCAATTGACCGAGTTTTGTGCGAACTTTTATATAAGCTCTAATTTCGTCAATATTTTCAACCCGTTTCCCAACAATTTTTACAACAGTGGTCAACAACTGGCTCTATTGAAATGACTATAAGTTTAAAACTATGTGGAGCTGAAGGCTAGTGTTTATACCATTGGAAAGGTATTGCATAGAGTTATTCAAGAGTATCATATCCACGAAATCGTACAAAGCGTTATCGTGCTGTGGTACAATACATATTACATATCGAACAGCCCTCGTAATTTTCCTGTTCTGCATATTATCTAACCTAAATTCTAAAACCAGCAGCAGTTTAAAAAAGACGTGTTCTTAAAACATAAATGT
>NC_079164.1:83252352-83327352 GCF_947568905.1 Ostrea edulis | reverse complement strand
TAAAAAAAATGTTAAATTGTTAAAACACAAATGACTTCGTACGACGGTCGCAGAGCAGTTACTGTAGCAAAAGGTCACCTGGGTGTTTAAGGTGATTTGAAAATTAAGTTATATATGTACAGTACCTGGATCACTGGATTTTGATGCCATTGTATCAGTTCAAACTATACGTCTTGTGTCAATTCGCTGTAATCCTAAACGAAATTTAAAAAATACAATGATGCACATGCAATTTTTACATTATTTCTTAAAACATTGCGTCATTTTCCTAATGATAAGTCCACAAAGGCTTGAATCCAAGAAAATGTTAATGTAAAATAAAACGAGATAAACACATCAAAAGATTACAAATACCTACATTCGCCTCTTTTAAAATTCGTTCAACTTGTATATAACTTTATTAGGAAACCAAGGTTACCAATACTTGTTCTGCATGAGAGTTTTAAGATTTTACTTTTAAGGATTTACACTAAAATAGCAATTTATTCTATTACATTACACCCCCACCCTGAATTTGATAGTTTGTAGTACAGTAAGATTTGTATATACATAATTTAGGGGTTATTCAAACGTCCGCTCGTACTTCCAAGCGTAAAGACGAGGATGAAATGTTGTGCTTCTTATCTGGATTAAAAAGAGTCTGCTTGCTACTGAAATATTGTAACATTGCTTCAGGAAATACATTTGTATGTCATTCTAATTTGAAGTTTGATATAAAAAGAGGAAACGTTGAAGCTAACTTCAAACTTTCATGGAATGGATCTACCAGGCTGGTATTCATGTATAATGTGTGTGAAAAGAATGAAAAATTGTATTTCTTGTAAAAATAAATAAATAAAAGATCCAGCTTGCTGGGCAGTCGGATTAAAATCAAATCTTCATTAGTTCTTTCCTATTTTGATCACACGACATTCTATTTCAAATAAAAAAAGAGCTAGTGAAGGTTTAATTATAATCAGACTATTTGCTTTGCATCAAGTGAAAATCACAGGTGCTTGTGATGAAATTATTATTATAACACTGCATCAGGATATGTCTTTCTAGTTGGAATTTTCATCTAAACAGAGGATATATGGCTGAGAACTTCATGCACAAATGTTGGATATTTATACATATAAATCTTTGTTAACTAAGTATTGAAATTGTAGAGTTACCAGATAAAATATATATTTTGTATTTTAATAACATAATGCAGCATCCAACTTCAAGTATTGAAAATCAGTACATTTAAGTTACTTGTACTTGTACATTAAAAACTGACCCCATCGATTTAAGAATCGACAGTTTTGTCAACTTACATGTTTTACAGATTACTATATTGTACTACTTTTAAAATCCAAATTTGTTAAAGCTATACAATGTATACCAAAAAGATTACATAAGAAAACAGTTTTAAGCAGCAATACTCCATTATCTCCTGTATATGGTGTTTATGTCTCTCATCTGATTCGATACCTGTACATGTATGAGAGCATGTTCTATGTATGATCAAATTTTGAATAGCGACAGGATATTGACAAATAAGTTTATATTACAGGGGTTTCAACAGTCTCGTTTAAAGTCAACATTTTACGGTCGTTATACCGATCTAATTTACAAATACAACCCGTCTTTATAATTGGGTCACATGATGTCTAACATGCTTCATTCCAATTGTTATGCCGTTCTTTACATACTAATTTTGACTATGGATTTACTCCGTTTACCTGATCAAGATATAGGACTCACGGCGGGTGTGATCGGTTCTAAAAAGGGATGATTACTCCTAAGCATCTGATCCCACCTTTGGCGAGTCTAAGGGTCCACGTTTGCCTTTCTTTTAATTTTGTATTCTTTATTGGATTCTTTAATCCTTTTTCTGGTTTCATGCACGCGTATTGACAGCTTCAATTACGAAGGTGTAGGAGTGAATACGCTAGGACGATTGATTGTATATATTGTTTATCGTCCCTCTCAAGAATTTTTCGCTCATATGAAGATTGATTGTATCTTGCTCAACGTCTCGCTCGAGAATTTTTCACTCATATGGAGACTCACCATTGCCGGTGAAGGGCTTCAAATTTAAGCATATGCTCGGCGCTTACGGCCATTGAGCAGTGAGGGTTCTTTATCGTGCCACACTTACTGTGACACGGGACATCCGTTTTTAAGGTCATCTCTGAGGACCCGTAACATTCACACCTGATGTCAAGCGTTTGGCGATGGAACTGTCACTACTTGTTTTAATGACTTAGGTCTGTCGCCGCACTCATATGAAGACGTCACCATTGCCGGTGAAAGGCCCTATGCTCGGCGCTTACGGCTTCTGAGCAGGGAGGGATCTTTGTCGTGCCACACCTGCTGTGACACGGGACCTCGGTTTGCGGTCTCATCTGAAGGGCCGCATTAAGTCGCCTCTTATGACAAGCAAGGGGTAGGCTGAGGAACTATTCTAACCCGGATCCCCACGGGTCTGTGCTAGGACGAAGGAACAATACTATTGCGGAGGAACTATATTAGTATCTCTCCGTCGCCTTTTTGTTTTCGCCACTTCCCACTTTCGCTTCTTTGCCCTCGCAATTTCGATCCTTTGCCTTTGCAGTTTCGCCCTCTTTTGACAGGGGTGAAAGAGCGAATGGCCTTATCAGCACACCATAATTCTCGTTTTGTGTCAAATCGTGAAATTCAGAGACATGATGATTACTGGATCATATTACCCTCCCTAATATTTTGATTATTTTCCCCCAACAAAATTCATGTTGACACTTTATAGTTATAAATGTGTTATTTTTCGTTTTCTCTTTCTATTCTACAATAATGTAAATTCTTGTGAGCCTATATTGAAGTGTTCTTACAGCTAGTCGACTTTTTTAAATACTTCGTAAGATTGTAATCTGATTGCAGAAATATTGGTTATAAAAAAAAACCCTAAACAAACAAACAAACCAAACTAAAAAAAACAACAACAACATTACATACCCAAAATCATGAAATACCTAACATGAATTTGTTGGGGAAAACATAGAAGTTACACCGTCCAGTGGTCAGAGACCTGTAACTATTGAATTGCAGTAAATATTTAACCTATAATATCCAAAAATGAAAATGAAATGACCATGAATACTGTGACTTTATAACAGATAAAAGGAATTTGACAAGAAGCCTTGAAACTGTACTGATATACAAAGTATTGACCATTAATGGATATCAAAACTTGTGATAAATCTTGAGGCTAAAACAAATCCACATGAACTAGTTTTGTAATAGGGCACTACATCGACGGCACCTGACCATGCATGGTTACTCTGACATTGATTATAAACAGTTCGATAAATTAGTCCCTTGTCTTTAAATATAAAAAATTGTTTGGTTAAATCAATATATTAGTTGTCATTTTGGTGTGGGGAATTTTTTTGGTAAAATTGTGGTTTACAATTGCAAATGACATGGGGAAAAAATAAGATTTAGTAAACTTTCGATATCAATATTTGTGTTAGAAAGCCCGAGGGCTATTTAGAGGCTCTGAATGAAGCAAAATTACATGTCAATAGATGTTATTGGGGGTGGGTATAAAATGGATTGGGTACCTAGCTGTAGCTGCAAGAATGTTTTAACATGCTAAAATTTCTCCCCTCCCTAGAAATGTAAGAATGTATGAAAATCAGGTAGTGTTACAATGAACGCAGTGGTGGATCCAGGATTTTACTAAAATGGATGTGCGTGTCAATTTCTTGACAAGGAATATTAATTATATATATAATTAATTGTACTTGGGATGAAGCCCATGGAGGCTATAGATGATATCATGAGATATGATACTTAAAAGATTAATTAAGTAACCCCTCGCTTTCTTCCACATACATTTGGCGCTTCCAATCCGGCGATTTTTACCCCAATCCATCTGATGTTGTATATGTACTAGCACAGGCACTCGACGTTTTAAATATTTATGATAAAAAAAAATGTCTTCCTGTAAACATAATATGGGCTATTATGTAAACTTACAGGAATTAAGACAAATTTTTTTAAAATTATAGATATTTAAAACGTCGAGTGCCTGTGTGTACTAGGTCTATTAACTTAAATTAATCCCTCATGCTGATAATCTTAATTATTTCAAATAGATATATTATCTTAAAATCATATTTATATTTTTCTTTTAAATATTTAAAGTGTTTTCTTCACCAATAAAATATTGCGTTATTTATATATTTTGTTGTTATTGTTGAATCGAGACTTTAATTAATCGCCAAGGATTCGTAATCGGAACAGATATGCAAATAGAAAAATGATCCTTTAGGCCTATATACAACTAAAAATTGCCCATTGTCTTTCATCGCACCCCCCCCCCCCCCTTCTATTCATAATTAGTTGAAAACCGACCAATCAGAATGCAGAAAACTAACAACCCTTTCAGCCACGACTTGCTACATCTCGGTTAACAGGTTAATGTATTCACCAAAGCAGAGGACGATTCGGAAACGGGAAATGTGTTTATAGTCTGCAGAAAAAGACACCGATTCCAAAGACTGTGATGTATAAAGACACTGTGGACATAGTTATGCACAAAGAGATTGATTTTAATCTATTTATACGTTCATCACGGGAATACCAAAACAAAACATATAAGGTATGTAATCAGTCAATGAAAAAATCCAAAATGGCTGCCGCTAGCCAACCCTTAGCTCATTAATCATTTCAAAGATCATAATGAAAGTAAAGAAATCGCTAAGCAATGTAAACTTACATGTACCAGTCGGACTGCGCATTTACCTGGGTATATTATCATCTAGTACCGGATGTCAGATAAGGGGAAGGTCTAGTCCAGAGAGACCAAAGATTTATTCATCTGATCACGTGGTCACAATAGAAACAAAAATAATGTGGCGGATCAATGATCACAAATAGGCTCAAAATCAGAACCAACTTTTGTCATTTCTCATTCTAACACAAATATTAATAACAAAAGTTTATAAACCTTGGTGGGTTTTTTTTTCTGTCATTGAAATAGTAAATCACTATTTTGCAACAAAATTTTTTGACACCAAAATGAGAGTTAGTATTGCTTTGATTTACATGGAAGACACATACTATGTCGCATAAAACCTCATTTAAATACGCCAGTTTCGAGATACGAACTCTTCTGTATAGGAGGTGCATTTAGTGGAACTTTGAATGCCTAAGTGGGACAGAGTGGATATACAGCCAACGAGGAAGACGATGAAATGTATTACTGTGGATTTACAGTAAGTGTGAACGAGACATATCGGCAAGTACATGACGTGCTCCAAATAGTTCATTGGAAAGTCCCCGAATGATTTTAAAGAGCGCTTTTGATAGGTCGGTTAAATTATAGGTAGGCGGTCCCAAGTATTTGGCATTATATTATCTCGTGCCTAACAAGTGTAAGTTTCACTATTTGATTTCAGTTCTCTTGGTGAGAACTATGCGAACTCAGTTTTCTCTAGCATTGAACATTTGATCTCGCCCCTAAAATAATTTGTCAGATTAAGTAATATGATCAATAGATATTCTACTTCAAAAAAACATTTATTTTCAACACATGGCATGCTTTGATGTCTTTTACTTTTATATATACCCACATTTTCGTAAGAAATTCGGAAGTAACCATCGCTAGATACTGTTAATTGAATGAACAACGGCAAGTTCTGTGAATTCTAGCAAAAACTAAATTCCCCAAACCATCCCTCTCCTGTACATGTAACACATTATTAAAGAAATTCAGCATTTTGTTAGCATTAGACGCGCCTTCTATAACGTCATAATAAACCACAGCAAAGGTCGATTGTTAATGTTGCGATACTGGCGTACCTTTGAACCTATATCACTGGTCCACCCCTAACTGTATGTCCATAGGGGTTTGAAATTTTATCAATAAAGTTAATAAAATGTACTTGATTGACCAAGCCATGAGCTATGGTCAATCAAGTACATTTTATTAACTTTATTGATAAAATTTCAAGCTCCTATGGTATGTGCTTCGTCAATATATATATATATATATAAAGTCTCTGTTTTGGAAGTCAAATACAGAAAAAACTCTAAACACTTTGTTGAAATATTTTGACTGTGTTACCGGTTTTCTTCACGAAAACACGACTGAAGAAGACCGGTAACACGGTCGAAATATTTCAACAAAGTGTTTAGAGTTTCTCTCTCTCTCTCTCTCTCTCTCTCTCTCTCTCTCTCTCTCTATATATATATATATATATAACTGACTCGGCCTAAATTGCAATAAAATGAGTAGCAAAGAATTTTTCAACACTTCGTTAGTGTTCAGACCACAGGGGCTCGTCACGAATTGACCCTCTCTATTCTATATTTACATTTATTTGTAAATATAGCATAGACGATGTCAAATTTAAAAAAGACAAATATTTCATGACGAGTCCCTGTGTTCAGACGAAATATTCTTCTCTTGGATTTTCTTGAAAGTCATTTCCCTAAAAATTTCTCGCAGCTCTACAAATTAAAGACACCTTTGGTACATTGTCAGGGGTACAAATATTTCTTCTTAATAAATTTTGTCTGATTTCTCTATTAATATACACTTGATTTCTTTTAAATTTCATATCCGGTGTGAGCTTTATTGGCGACATTTTCGGTGCAAGAGTTCCCATGATTTACAATTTTATAACGTGGCCTTTGCGACGCCTAATTTCTTACTGATTTTACCATGCATGTAATTTTAAAATTAACGTCATTGTTTTAGTTGGTATTGGTTTTCCCTTTTTGCAGTCTCTTCCATCGTGCTAAAAGATTATGTAATGACACGCTAGAGTAAAGACAAGTGTGACCATCTAAAATTATTTTTATTCCCGCCCCTTTAAATATTGGTCCAATCGCAGTGATTGTTCTTTCCTTGATGCGTCATCATTGACAGATTTGTTTTGAAACCAACTATCCGAGACCTCGAATGAACTTGAGAAGCTGAGTCGTTCACACTTACTGTAAATTCACAGTAAATGATACAATGTATAAAAAGCAAACATATAACATAAATCATTTTAATAAGAGTAAAAAAATGTGCATGCTCAGAGGACCATTAAGGCCCTCGTACCATTTTTATGCCCCCGAGATCGAAGATTGGGGGGGTGGGGGGCATATTGTTTTTGTCTTGTCTGTCATTCTTTAATTCTGTCTGAAACTTTAACTTTTGAATAGTAAGTGATACAGCTTTGATATTTCACATGAGTATTCCTTGTGACAAGACCTTTCCTTGGGTACCAACATTTTTTACCCTGTGACCTTGACCTTGGAGTTTGACCTACTTTTTGAAAACTTTAACCTTGCTAATAACCTTTGAACAGTAAGTGATAGAGCTTTGATATTTCACATGAGTATTCCTTATGGCAAAACCTTTCTGTGTGTACTAAACCTTTTGACCTTGACATTTGAACTACTAAATGGTAAATATTAGAGCTTTCATATTGTACATGAGCATTTCTTGTGACAAAATCTTTCTACTGGTACCAAGATACTTGTCCTTGTGACCTTGGCCATCTTCGGAATTGGCCATTATCGGGGACATTTGTGTTTCACAAACACATCTTGTTTGGGTTAATTTTTAGGGGTGAGGGTGGGTGTTTAACTGCAGATGTGCCTCCTTGCTTTGCAATGCTCTGATGATTTACAGATCCACTATAGTGTACTATGGTGACATGTTTTGAGTGTGTGTTTATAAAACATAGCGAATTTGCAGCATTCCGGAGACAAATGTAGAACAACTGTCAAATCATTTATACATGTATTTAAGGGAGGGATAAAATATTATCCATACACTGTATGCATACAGTTGTGTGTGCAATAATATTTGTCCAGGAAGCAAAGATGTCTACAGTCATTAAAATTATATTCTTTGAAGAAATATATTCATGTTTTTATATATTAAGTATTTAGAATCATATCAAAGCATTTACAAGTCAGTAGTTTTGAGAGTTGGTTTTATTTGAATTCAATTTTTTAAATGTAAATTGACAGCTACTATCCTATTAAGTATAGTATTATAGTATATGACCTTAGTACACATATTGAACAAACCTGTACTATTAATTATTGTTTTCCCAATTTCCCACTCTTCAACGTAAAATTCCCTACTGAAAGGGTAGAGAAACCTGTACCAATTTTGAACAGTGTAAAATAACCCAAGGACTGTTGTAAAGCATCCATTATGAGCCATACAAAAATTACATGACATTTAAATCACAGTTTCATGAAAATTTCAATGACAAGTAACTTGACGTGCAAGCTTGAACACAGAGTGATTTTACCATTTCAGAGAAGAAGATGGACCTTCGAGGAAATCAGACCAACCTTCTCAATGGCTTACTGGGGGCCACTAGCGGAACAGGTACGTACAGCAGTGTCTGGAATCTAGGTCAATTTTAAGTTAAGAGTAAATTCCCAGGTTCTATGTTTATGACATGTTGTAATATTTTAACATGTCTAAGTATTTCCTTTTTCCTCACATGAATAGTGTAGGATTATGCTCTGTCTTTGTAGTATGCATTTGTAATAAAAGATAGGGACTTTATCCAAACAGGTTCTTTGTTTCTACATCCTGTACACAGAATAAATGGTCATGGTCGATTGGTGAACTGTCTTGGTTGACTGAGGAACCTCATTATAGTCTTACAAATTTGTTTTTATTTTTTCTCTTTGAATTTTAAAATATCTACAAATGATAATGAAAATTAAAGTAAATAACATTAATTTAAAGGTATGATAGAGTGCAAAAGTTCAGAGGCTTGAGAGTATATGCGTTTTATGATTTATCTGAACTTTTGACACATCCCCAATGCCTTATCATCATTAGAAATCTAATTTTATTCTTTCTTCTTCTTTTTTTGCATTCAATTTTACTTGTATCTGCTGGATTTCAAAATAAATCTGTAGTGCTTTGACGAGTCAACAGTTGTCATGTTGTTTCGACCAGGCAGTGCAATATGTGAAATGAGCTGATGCAGCAGTCATGTTTATTAGTAATATGCAAGTTCCAAAAGCCAATTAATGATACTTCACAATAGCAAATATCCATAACTGATGTGCACAGTTGTTTAGTAGTACATGCAGCATTCATGTTGAAATAATCAGTATAGTGTACTTGTACATGTATGCTTATAGAATTAGACCTACATGTATACCAGTATATTAGAGATGATGTTTGTGCCATTATCAGTCGTGTCACCACATACATCTGAATTTAAACCTGTCGCACTCATCCAGGGGGATTCGTGCTTAAATTTACAATTCATATCGACATGAATAACATCTGATATAATAGTATCTAATATTTGAGTTATACACATGATATGAATGGTTTATTCCTGTAAAAACTGGAACAACTTCCTCACTATATTCATTAACCATAGAAACATCCTGCATTGTTCTGATGCTAGGTAATCCTGGCATGTACATCTATTGAATGGTGTCTTGTGGAAATAATACTATTTTGTGGTTATATATTAGTGAACATGTATTTGTATGATGTTGATTTATGTTATTTTTCCCAGAATCCCCTGCACTGAATGGACTAACTACCTCCAATATGGACAGGGTGTCTGTTCCATCTTCGATAGGTGAGTTGAATCTTTATGCTTAAAAGCAAATATAATAGCGAGTATATTTTCTTGTATGGAAACAAATAAATTATATTGCCATTTACATTATTGTTGTATATTAGCAAACTGGCTGTATTGTGTCTGTCATTGAAGCTATAACATAAATAATGTTACTGATGATATGGTGATCAATATGATGTCTGTAAGCAAAGCTTCTCATCCATCGATATAGTATACACAAATATCATCCTGTGAAATGTGACAGAATGGAATTTCTGTAGCCAGAATTTAATAGTGTATGAAGACTTACTATAGGAAGTGTTACACAGCAGGACTGGTGGTCAGACAGGCAAGGGGGTCATTGTACTGTAAAGGTTTAGCAAGCTCACTAACGAACCTTGGCTAGATTTTCATACTTGTGGATTTTACTGTCTTGTGTAATTTTGGCATTGGAGATATTTAGCAGAATTGTCTCGTAAAAGTAATTTGAAATTTTAGCGATTTAATATTTATGGGAAAAGAATTTTGGCACTTTGATTTTTGGCTAATTTTTCTCATCTACCAAAAGAGCCAACATTTCCGGTGTGCCAAAATAACTCAATATACGGTAAATGACCAATCAGAAGGCCTGGTAAGAATATAATTATATATATGGAACTCTTCAATTTATGAATTAACATTGGTCAATTTGTCATACATGTCCTGGAAAGTATGTGGATAGGAAAGAGCTAGATTCATTAGCAGTCTAATAAAATTGATGCATTCATGTAAAAAACTTTTCTAAGTAGGTGGGATATATATATTAAAAAAAAACAGACCATAATTTTCAAAGATGATTTCCATTTGGTTCAGATGAGATACCATTAAGGTTTGTCATTAGCACAAATCAATCATCAGCAGTATTTTTTGGGGAGTTTGTGTACATAGGTGTCTGGCGGACTGACTGACATTTGTGCGCCAGTCAGTCCAATGGGACTGGTCAATTTTCCAAAACGGCATTTCAGAAAACATACTTTAAAATGGATTTGGCATTCCTATGTAGATATCAGACGAACCGGATTAGTAAATATAAATCTCACATTTAAGTGTTACAATATTGCCTGAGACATATTTAGTTAAATTCCATTATTTCGTTTTGATATGTTCATTAACAGCAAAATATGTTCAATTATTTTTGGAAAACTCTGGTGGACTGGTAACTTTTTCTGCGGACTGGTTGAAATTATACCCTGTCAGTCCGGCTAGACTGGTTACTTAGAAAGTTAATTAGTTTCGATTCAGCCCTGATCAGGAAAATATTCGGTGACTGAAGCAGTTGTCTGTGGTTTCATATTATATTTTTCATCTAACTGAATTCTGTAGGAGCTTTTCTGTCTGGTGTAGAAATATGCTTGTGTGCAAGTAAGTGAGGAGGGTGGAAAGGAGAGAATTTACAAACGACTTCATGCTGTAGAAGAACATATGACATAATCTTACATTCTGTCTCTGTATCCTGATTGTGAATCATTAAAGTTGTATAAAAAATTTATTGTTTGGCCAGCTGTTGTTGAAACAGGATGATATCCTCATTTTGTGATGCATTCCACTCAGAAAAGTTTAAAATGTGGATCTGATCATGATGATATACTTTTATTGTGTTATCTTTGGAATTTGGATGTAGTTTGTATGCCCACTAAATTTCCATTTAAAATAAGTGAATAAACCAATTGAAGACAGCTATGTTAAGATCCACTGCAGATACATAGTTACTGGTAGCATGTACATGCAAATCATATCCCGTTACGTAAAGGAAAAGAGAGATTTTTTTTTTTTTAATTGAATGTGTTCCGTTTGTGTTGCATAATTTAACCATTTATGTGTCACTATGATATAACAGTGAAGAAAACAGACAGTTTCCAAAATCAATACAGTGAAAAGTTAACGTTATTGAATAGTCAAACAGACCATAGACAAGTTCTTTCAAGTTAACTCGCTCCTCTTCTTAATTTTCACGATATATATGTCATTCACATTGGATACAACAGATAAAGAACAAGTGAAGAAACGTTAAGGTTAAATAAGGAAGCATTACTAAAATGCGGGTATTGGTTTGCTATATGACAAATGTGCATTAATTACCCCATAATAGTAGGTTAAAAATCAATTCTGAATACTTGATGAAAAAGAATATTTGTAGCATATTTGTATAATTTTTACAAGCAAAAAGAAATGATGCATTCTTCTTTTTATACCCCCCGCAACAAGTTGTGGGGGGGTATACTGGAATCGGGTTGTCCGTCTGTCTGTCTGTCCGTCCGTCTGTAGACGCAATGGTTTCCGAGCTCTAAAGCATTATCCTTTCCACCTACCATCACCATATCATATATTTGGACTACCCATGGGATGAAGATGTTCCCTATCGATTTTGGGGTCAAAAGGTCAAAGGTCAAGTGCACTGGACATCGAAGTAGTAATATGGTTTCCGGGCTCTAAAGCATTATCCTTTCCACCTACAGTCACCATATCATACATATGGACTACCCATGGGATGAAGATGTTCCCTATCGATTTTGGGGTCAAAAGGTCAAAGGTCACGCGCACTGGACATCGAAATAGCAATATGGTTCGGTTTGTCATGCCATTTGTTTTTTACACTCAGAAAAGAGGTAGTTTATACCTATTACCAACACCCTTTGGGAGATTGGGGTAAGCGGGGGGTATTCTTAGTGAGCATTGCTCACAGTACCTCTTATTTACCACAAGAACAAAGAGGACTATTAATAATGTTACGCTTGTGTTAATCATAGTTGAGTAAACAGTTATATCTTAGTTTAGTGTGAATGATATTGGTACAATGTTTACCAAAATGAAAAGTACGGTGGTAAAATTAAAGTTATGTGTTTGTGAAAAGAGATGATTGAGGTGACTGCCTTTGCTTCTACATTTAACAAATTCCAACGTTTTTCAGAATCTAGCTGGTACAAAAGACTTTGAATAATTCGAGAATACATCTTGGAACAATAAACTAATCTTAGTTTTGGGAATAACACTTAGATCTATACATTTCCATGTTTCTGGGGGGACAATATTGCAAAAAATGATTGTAAAATAGACTTGTTGTTAAATGTCTTTATTGAAAGGAGTATTACGTCAGAAATCTTGGACAGATTAAAGTGGGGTGACTAGAATTATGTTAGTTGCACTTTATGTACTTCTTCACTTGGTCGGTACATGTATCAGTGTTATCAGGCAGTGTTTGATTAAGGCTCCGCTAATATCAGAAAATGTCCCCTCTATCAGTTATTGTGCCCTTTGGTCGTCAGCCCTGCAGCATGGCTATGGGCTGTGTCTCTCAAATGATATAGAAACTGTGAATGCTTTTTTAATAGGGCAAGTATTATTTTACATTAAACTTTTTTCACATTAAATGGAATTTAGTGTATTGCTGACTTTCTGATTCAATTCCAGCTTTTTCTTTTAATGAAATCTAACATAATTTTGAACAAAGTGGACTTTGCATCCCACAAAATCTTGTATAATTGATAATGAAGGAAGGTATTCTTTGGTGTTCAAAATCATCCTAGTAGGGTGATTGTTTTTCCTCTCTCGTTGTGATATTCAAAGTAAATATATATACATCTATCCCAATGTTATTCTTTTTTTCTCCAGCATTTGTATGACTTTAAAACATACCGTGTTTGAAGATGGGTTATTTCATATCATTATAGTATGTATACGTAGTACATTTATGTGTGGATAATTTCCTTGGTTTACATGGTCTGGTATTTAGCTCACCAGAACCTAAGACAGCAGTGGACTTTCTATAGTCAAGTAATTTTTTATTTTTTTTCCCGTTCCGTTTGTTTCATGTAGGTATGTTTGTTGTGAACTCTTCAGTTTTAAATGTTAGTTACCCGAAATTCAAAAACTTTAAAAAATGAATATTTCTCAGAATTTATCATATTTTTATGATGAATTTAATTCAATATCAATATCTTGAGAACACTAAAAAGGAAACAATTCAGAGGAAACAAATAACTTTTGAAGTGTAGCTGTATATAAGGATGTATAAAATGATGTGCAGTTCGTATTGAAAATACAGCACATTTCTTCCCTATAGTTTTTATATAACCTGCACGTACATTATAAAATTAATCCTTCTTTGTTCTGTTTTAAAAAGCTGTCTTGCATTATAAGTTATACATATGAGAGAAAAATGTAACCGGATACTATATACTCTAGCTGTAAGTTGAATTACCAGTCACGAATGATGATGCATAGATCTGCAATATTATTTTATTTTGTGAGATGGAACACACCATACCAATGCCTGTCATTCAGCCTTGTAAACTCATACTGCTAAGCAGCCTGAAACCCCATATGTCTGTCATTCAGCCATGTAAACTTGTACTGCTAAGCAGCCTGAAAGTCTGAAACCCTGTATGTCTGTCATTCAGCCATGTAAACTTGTACTGCTAAGCAGCCTGAAACCCTGTATGTCTGTCATTCAGCCATGTAAACTCATACTGCTAAGCAGCCTGAAACCCCGTATGTCTGTCATTCAGCCATGTAAACTTGTACTGCTAAGCAGCCTGAAACCCTGTATGTCTGTCATTCAGCCATGTAAACTTGTACTGCTAAGCAGCCTGAAATCCCGTATGTCTGTCATTCAGCCATGTAAACTCATACTGCTAAGCAGCCTGAAACCCCGTATGTCTGTCATTCAGCCATGTAAACTCATACTGCTAAGCAGCCCGAAACCCCGTATGTCTGTCATTCAGCCATGTAAACTCATACTGCTAAGCAGCCTGAAATCCCGTATGTCTGTCTGACATTCAGCCATGTAAACTCATACTGCTAAGCAGCCTGAAACCCCGTATGTCTGTCATTCAGCCATGTAAACTCATACTGCTAAGCAGCCTGAAACCCCGTATGTCTGTCATTCAGCCATGTAAACTCATACTGCTAAGCAGCCTGAAATCCCGTATGTCTGTCATTCAGCCATGTAAACTCATACTGCTAAGCAGCCTGAAACCCCGTATGTCTGTCATTCAGCCATGTAAACTTGTACTGCTAAGCAGCCTGAAAGTCTGAAACCCTGTATGTCTGTCATTCAGCCATGTAAACTTGTACTGCTAAGCAGCCTGAAACCCTGTATGTCTGTCATTCAGCCATGTAAACTCATACTGCTAAGCAGCCTGAAACCCCATATGTCTGTCATTCAGCCATGTAAACTTGTACTGCTAAGCAGCCTGAAAGTCTGAAACCCTGTATGTCTGTCATTCAGCCATGTAAACTTGTACTGCTAAGCAGCCTGAAACCCTGTATGTCTGTCATTCAGCCATGTAAACTCATACTGCTAAGCAGCCTGAAACCCCGTATGTCTGTCATTCAGCCATGTAAACTTGTACTGCTAAGCAGCCTGAAACCCTGTATGTCTGTCATTCAGCCATGTAAACTTGTACTGCTAAGCAGCCTGAAATCCCGTATGTCTGTCATTCAGCCATGTAAACTCATACTGCTAAGCAGCCTGAAACCCCGTATGTCTGTCATTCAGCCATGTAAACTCATACTGCTAAGCAGCCCGAAACCCCGTATGTCTGTCATTCAGCCATGTAAACTCATACTGCTAAGCAGCCTGAAATCCCGTATGTCTGTCTGACATTCAGCCATGTAAACTCATACTGCTAAGCAGCCTGAAACCCCGTATGTCTGTCATTCAGCCATGTAAACTCATACTGCTAAGCAGCCGGAAACCCCGTTTTCTTTTTTTTTTTTTAAAAAAACCCATTCACATGCACCCATTTACTAATAGGTGTCAATTTTACACGTATCCAAATGTTACTGCTGGCGTGTAAATGTAAATTTTGTGATGCGTTCACATGCACTAGCAAACTGCGTAAATTATTTCCTAACAATTTGTACATGTATTTTGAAGATATAGAATGAAATTGGTATTTCCTTACTATGTAGCTAGTAGCTATAGTTTTTGCCATTTTTCTTCTTATGCTGTTTAAAATAATATTTGAACTTACTGACATAAGGTGTATACTGCTTGCCTATCTAAATACAGGGCATCGTGTAATTTTAAAGAAAAATTATGCAATGTTTTAAGGACAATTTCAACAATTTCCACATGTGTGTAAATCACATGGCTGAAGTTTTTGATTGTTTTTTATGTCCCATCGATAATTTTTCACTCTTATTGAGACATCACAAGCTGTAGGTGAAATACCACAAATTTAGACCTATGCTTAGCGCTCAGGGCCGTAGCAGTGGGGTTCTTTTAAATATCGTGCCAACGCCTGCTGCGACTTGGAACCTCCATTTTACGGTCATATATATCTGAAAGACCAGTGATTCTCACTTCTAAATGCTGTCAGCATTTAGCAAAGGAGCAATCGCGGGGCTCGTACTCACGACATCCTGGTTATGAAGTGAAGTCTCTACCACTGAGCTACCGCAACTGGTCATAATCATACTAGATGATCAAAGCTGCTATGCTTGCATTATGAAATGTGTTGTATATGAAGTTGTCCAGTTGCACAGCTAAGAGCCATTTAAGACTAAATTCCGTGGATCAGTAAGATTGCTCAGGTGAGCTTTGTAGCCAATAGACCTTGTTTTTATTTTAGTTCGTCAGCATTACCAAAACTACTGCGTTGATAGGAAAACCAGATAATTTTGTTTGTTGTTTTTTCTGGGTGTGTTCTGATGATACAGAAGGCCTGCATTATCACTTTTTAGTTCATTGAACGTATTGATTTAAGAGTTCATTGAACATAAGTAATATCGTGTGTTGCTGATTGTTTAATGATTAATGTCGAGGGAATACAGAACACATTACACAGGAAAAATTAGTTCCCCATTCTGATGCAAGATTTATACTCGCGCAACTTCCTACCAAAAATGTGGTAGTTGTACTTTTTAGTAGTAGGAACTACATTTGACCGAGAAACTAAGTGTCTGAATGAGACAGGGTATATATACATTCAGAGCATTTATACTGCCAGAGTCAGTACTAGCAAAAGAGAAAATCGTTCATCCTGCTGCAAAGAATTAGTGATGTCAGGTGAACAACTTGGGAAGGACTAGTGTAATGAAAGGATGACCTACAAATGATGAAGATGACTATTATTATCAGCGTTTATTAAGTTTCTAAAGAAACAAAAGCTTACTGAATGGATTAAATTTGGTTATTATGGGGATAAATTATGTTGATTGTGAAAACAGTATCATTGTTTCGGCTGCTGTAAGGGGAACACACTGGTATGTCTCAACATCAAACTGCAACCATTAGAATTTATGATTTCATTAGGAAAATGGATTCCGCCCGAGCTTCCCACGAAATGTTAATTAAACCTATTGAAGAGCATCATCAAAAAGACCCTTACATACCTTCAACTGGAATAAAATATATTGTGAAAATCAAATCTAACAGATTCCTACATGATATTTCCCCATATTATGTTAGTAGCTAAAATTATTATTCGTTTGTATAGTGATATTGTATTTTGGATTAATTTTCTTAAGAACGGAAAATATAAACTTCTGAATATAAACTAAAACATATTGAAAAATATTCTAAAATATCTTCAATAATCTTCATGATTGTTTCTTGATCATCAAGAGATTTTCAGTCTGACCCCCCCCCCCCTCCTTTTAAAAAAAATAAATATTTTTCAGGGCCTCAAATGAGCAAAGTAGCTTATCTAATTAATGACATTAATAAATCATCAGTGTAGAGCTCCACACTATTATGCACATTTAATTTTAATATGTAAATTTTAAATATTAATATATTATAGTTATAAGGGGTTATCCATATCCATTCTTAATTGTTTATCCGTACAATATATTTATCTTACATCTAGCCATCAATGTCATCAAGCTCTTTTTTTCACCAAAAGGTGTATATATGATATTAGTAGTTTATAAAGAAAGCTGTACTTTTCATTGGTACCTAATATTCACCTGCAATTGACCTCACATAACATTTAAGTTTTGGGAATCTCGGACAGAAACACTGCAGACTTACATGTAGGTCTCCCCATTAATAGCTTAGTATTAGCCTGAGACACAGAGGAATGTTGTGATGCAGCACTAGTTGCAGATTGTGTCGACATAATGGTATGTACCAAAAGTGATTCCATGGAAATGCAGGGCATCAGAGATGAAAATGTTGATATCACAATGCATGATAGCTTTTCATTTCAACTGTCTGTGAATAACTGGGTGATATAAAAAAAATTCTGATTCATATGTTTGTAAGGAGAAACTCAGACTTTCCTGTTCAACATAGAATATTGCTTTTAAGATTTTTGAATTGATAAGTATTATAAATGCAGAGCTTTAACGCCGGCCCTTATATTTTAAAACTAGATGTGACCTATTTACTTGTTTCTATACCCTGTGTGTGATATACAAAATCTAGGTCAGTCGGGTATTATAATGATTATATGTGTTGTAGGATAGGTTCAGGCTGATCGAGTCTTTGTAAATCTTTGGGCACATAACATTATTCAATCGCTTCAGACATGGATGGGTAGTTGCCCATGGCATTGCCTTTTATTCTTCCTTGATATGCATGTAGGCTAGAAGAGGATATATAAACAAGCATTGAGTGCAAATGTACTCTTACAGGGGATGGTACATACTGGTTTCTGAATGAACAGAATTTACGGTAGTATAAAGTGACATAGCAATATGAAGTGGTGTCTGGAACTGTTTCAGGGCAAAAGCCAATTTGGCTCTCATTGCATAATGACAGTACATCTCTTATGTACTAGGAGACGACCTCAATGTAAAGAAGACTCGCATGTTTGAGGAAAGCTTGATATCAGCAATTCAAATCACATTTCTTGGAGCCCCAAAAATGGACCACTTTTGACTTAAGTTCCAACATTTTTAACTGGGAACCTTTTAAATTAATTCAGAATGGTATTGGATTAAGAAAAACACACATAATGGGTTGTCTCTGTCTCCAATCAGTAAACTGCAGGGCCCTGTGGAAAAGTTTTTATAAACTGCAGGGCCCTTTAGAAAGGTTTTTATAAACTGCAGGGCCCTATAGAAAGGTTTTTATAAACTGCAGGGCCCTGTAGAAAGGTTTTTATAAACTGCAGCTAGGGCCCTGTAGAAAGGTTTTTATAAACTGCAGCTAGGGCCCTGTAAAAAGGTTTTTATAAACTGCAGGGCCCTGTGGAAATTCAGGTTTTTATAATCCTTTCACCCAGTGAAAATTTGGAATATGCAAAAAAAATTGAAAGAAGAAAATCAGTTGAAAAAAATGCTCAAATTTTATTTGTTAACACATATTGCATTCAACATGAAAAAATGGTATTACCTGTCTTAGGTAATTCTTAAAACAAGAAACTATGTTCATTTCAGTGGAGTTGTCATAATGATAACCAAGGCTAAGTACTATCACTCTTTTACAGTTGCCATTATTGTATAAGGAAGTGTTATTATCTGACTAAAATGATACAGTAAATTTATTAATAATGTGGTCAGTTTACCTTTGTATTTAAAGGGGTTTTTGTTATCCTGTGACCTAGATTCTATATTGAACTGAGGTTATTGTTGTGTCACTGTGTACTTACACTGTGTCAGGACTTCAGTTCGATCAGGAGTTTGTTTTACAGCCTGCTTGCAATTTAGACTCTGGACTCCCCTGTTTAAGCCAGGTATATGTGGTAAGGCCTGTATTATAACAAAAAAGCCTTGCCAAGTGCTGTGTGTGTATAAATTTTACCCATTTACCATACAACTCTTTTGTCCTGATAGCATAGTATTTAATGCACCCGTGCCACATAAATTTGATCCTTTGAATGGACAATGATTGTATGTGAGAGGATAATGTGGTCACTAACTCAGACACGTGGGTTTTTTCTGGATTCCTTTCTGGTTTCCTTTCACATTAGTGACCCCACTATGCACAAGTATCTGATCCAACAAGAAACTTCAATATAAGTTGTAGAACGTGTTAGTAAAGTAAGTTTATAATCTTTTAAACTCTCTTCAGGATGCAACATTGCTTTGTTTTTTGATACAAGACTAAGCTATCTTAAATTTCATGAGTTCATTTATGTTTGTAAAGTAAGCACATGTGTATACTCACAAAGCAGACGTCTGTTTTTGTGGTTGAGGAGGAGAAAGATCTTCCAGTTTTACACAGAATTGGAGAGAAAATGAAGGATAGATGAAATTTTTTGGACAATCTAATTTAACTTAGCTTCCAGTCAAGTCTTAGAAAAAGTTATGATTTAATCAGATTATTAATTAAGGCAAGCATTATTAACCATATTTAGTCTCTCCGAATCTTCCAGTAAGATTTATTGTTATACTACCTTTCTATATTAAAGGATTTCTAATACTGTTATCAATATATTATAGCTAATTTTAGAATTCATTCTCTTATGCCTGTGTACAATGGAGGCTTGCTACACCTATACAAGTGAAAAGTAGTACATTGTTAACTAGGGATTGATTGATCATATCATTTGGGATTTCATAGTAAAATGATAAAGATCGACTTGTGCAATTCTCCCTATAACTTGATCATTGATTAACAAAGTCTGTGTCAGCTATAGGCACTTAGGAAGCTTCAGAGATGGCTGGTGAACATTAACAAAGTTTTGATATGATAAGAATTCTACTGGTATACATAGTAATGGTGTTAGAACATAAGGGTAAGGAAATCAGTGTGTGGGTGAAGGACGATGACATCTTGTTGATTAGTGGTGTACCGGTAATCATGAAGTAACCCAGTCTCAAAGATATACACAATCATGGTGCATGTTTGAAAAACTGAAGATCTTTGTAAAGCATGATTTATAAGAAAGATGCAGGATTTGTCTGCTTGTACAATGATCAAAATCCAAAGTAGTGGAAGACAATTCTGAAACGGTTAGGCATCAATATCATTGAGACAATATAAAACATCGTATTACCCATTCTGCATGTCTTGTGCACAATCTGCAGTAGCAAGTAACCTGTATTAATAGCGAGCGAAACTCGCATCGCAAAGCGACGCGACGAGCGAAGCTCCAATGATTACACATATCAGGCACATGATTTGCTCTTCATCAGTTGAAAAAAGATGAGTATCGCCCATAATGCTTTCGAAAAAATGTCGCCGTCACTGCGGTATACCTCATTGACAAACCCGTAATTAAAATAATTAGATTGTTTAGAAAGTACCATAAATGTTTTTAAATTCCAGACAAGCTTTCTCATAGCTTCAAACATTTTGTTTTTGCTTGGTTCGAGAGAAGAAGAGAAAAAAAAACAACATTGCAGCTAATATGACGTCACAATTTGTGACATGTTTACATCAAGCGCGTTATATTTCCCGCGTTAAATGAAGAAGCGGATAAAAGTCGTGTTGCAGGATGTTAATGGGCTTCGCTCGTCTCAACGGTCACACCGTACAACATATTAGTAAGAAGTGCTATTGATTTTTTTTTTGTCTTTGCAGGGTTGACTGCCATACAGGTGTCTGGAACCAATGGGATAATTCTCATCAGCCAGCCAATCAACACAAGCCCTACTGCTTCTAGCACACTTACATTTGGTAAATATTTTAAAGAAAAATTATTAAAATTTATAGAAATTGAGCACATGATCCTATAAATTAATTATTGCTAGAATTTTTTTCCATGAGTTATTCTTTAGAAGTATACTTTCGTTGATTTTCTCTGAGAATATGGCCTGCTGGTCCCATAATCCTATGGGCCTGATACATATGAATTCTGCTTCCTCCATGTTCTCAGTGTTACAGCTAATATTCCTTTTTAACTGTTTTGATATTTCAACAGCTTTGCCTGTATCCAATCCTAACGAAGATGTGAAGTTTTCACCAAATGAACTGGACAATATGAACAAGTTAAAGGCCCTCCTCACTGCATCTCCTATCAAGGTTGCCTCTCCAGTGTCCACAGCTGGCAATGCTGGAAACATGTTCAAGATTTCTGGTGATGCACCACCCCCCATCCAAACACTATCCATCAACACTGCTGTCCATCCAACCCTCACACAAGCCTCCAGTCCATGTGCAGTCTCAAGTTTAAGCAGATCTGATGTGTTTCTCAGTAGTTCCAGTAACTGTGGACAAGTAAGAACATCTAGCGACATATTCATGAATGATCATGGCAACAGTAATAGGCCTGTGACAGTACAGATGAACAATGTGGACTCTACTACTAGTGATCAGATGCTGTTTCAACAGGACTCTCACAATTCCCAGTCAATTCTAAATTTCACCTGCATTTCATCGAAGGATGACTCCTCACAGGATAAAACATCTGTGCTGCATAATCTTCTGACCAGTGGAGTAGACTCTTCATTGATGGACAGTCCAAATTCTAACTGTAGCCCGCTGAGTCCAGAACTGGGTGCTCATAGCTCTGTTTCATCTCCTGTATCTTTGTTAGAAACAAACACACAATCGACACTGATAGCAAAATCTGAGCAGTTGAGGATTGAACATGGTGATGATGTGAAAGTGGAAGATTTTGCTTGGGATGTTGTGGATCATGAACCAAACAAATCTCTCAAGACCCACAGGAATTCCAATGCTGGGACTTCACAGGAAGACGCTGAGCCCGAGAGTTTATTTGACGCTGGAAGTGCTGCGTCCTGCACTTCAGAGTTTACCTTCACGAAGTTTGGGGCTGATGTGTCTCCCGTGTTTACATTCAGTGGAGAGAAAGGAAAAGATGAGACCAACAGCACATCTTCAGTGAGGTACGGGAAAGATGTGAAGCTTTTTCACAGCATGTCTGTTTCTTGCATTATAGGAGGAAAACATTTACTTCCATTTAATAGTTGAGGGTGATTAAGTTCAGGAAAATCCCAGTAACACAGTGAGAAAAGAACAAGTAAAACATTTTTCAGAATATTCTTTATAAATGTACTTATATTTGATAAAACCATTTTACAGGGAGTAAATAGACATTGTAAATTAGAGGTGAAGCTTTTTTCTGCATTTGTTCCCAGCACATGGGTACATACAAACATTTTTAGTGGAATGTATTTGGCGGACTTTGAATTCCAAAACTTCAAAATTGATAAGTAGTGTAGTGTTAATCATCTATAAAACATTTCACTACATTTCTCAGAAACAATTGACTTAAAAAAGAACAGTAGAATTTTCCTCCCAAGAAAAAGAAAGATAACTCCTGCATCAAAACATTTACCAAAGACAATGATCTTGCAAAAATACGTATTTGGTTTGACAGATTGGGGTGCAGATTTTGGTTATAAAATTTTTCCAGCATGATACAATTAACCAAACCTCTAGAGTAAGCCAAAATTATCACCTGTCAGACTGTCGGACAACACTTGCTATGCGATATCTACATTGTACATGTATACAGAAATAAATCTTCCAAGTAATTATATTGCATGATTAGAGGTGTGACGATACAGCAATATATCAACTGTAAAGATTGTGAGGCCCATTGATATTGTATCATCCTTCCTGATTCATGGTACAGGATAGGGTTTCTTTCTAGTTTTGAGAATCTGACTAATTTTTAGAATGACCTGTCTGGTGAAATATCAAAACATGGCACATGACAGAAGCATGGTTATACTTGATATTATTTGTGGGTCTTTTTTCCTGATAATTACTTTGATTTGTCATCATTTGATATACTTAATGATATAGTTTTTAAAAGTGATTATGGTGGTTATCAGTCAGCTTTGAAGTATTTCCAAAGAGTTTTAAAAGAACAATTCATTCATAACAACTGTATCATGATTCACCACCATATCATATACACTATGTACCTTGATGCATATTGTATGGTGTGGAAGTCCATGATAAGCCAAGGCATGATATTTATTCAGTTTGACTGACTTGCTTCTTTCAGCATTATCTCCTCCCTAAGACCAGACTTTGATCCAGATGAAATGAATGTTCCTGAAATCACACACATTCAGTTATCTCCCAAAATCGGCACCAATCATGTGACTCGCTCCCGACACAGATTGCGAGATCTCTCTCTGAACCAGCAGTTTCCGTGTCGTGTACCGGGCTATGAAATTCAGATTTTGGACCAGCCAGAGGAGCAACATAGGGCTAGGTACTTAACAGAAGGAAGCCGGGGAGCTGTCAAAAACAAGGCTGGGGATGGCCATGCTAATGTCAAGGTAGGTAACCCTTATTACAAAGAATCTTATGTAGTTCTCACTTGTGTGTAGTGGTCAACCCCGATTTTAGAAGTAAAGTTCTGAAAAACCTACATGTATCTTATTTTACTGGTGGTCTGTCCTTTCGTGATGGTAACAGTATCAGTATTAATGCATGTATCATTACGTAGTGAGTATGTTTTTGGTTTTTCAGCTGATTGGAAATGTGGAATCTGCTGTGCTGTGGGTATTTGTGGGAAATGATTCTGGCCGAGTGAAGCCACACGGCTTCTACCAAGCTTGTAAAGTATGTGGAAAAAATTCTACCCCTTGTCGTGAGCGAGATGTAGAGGGAACAACTGTAATAGAGATGAATATGAAGACTTCAACAGACATGAGTGTGTCGTAAGTATACCCTCGTACATGTACATCAAAGTATGCTCAAATCAGTTTTATTTCAAACTGTTACTTGTTTAAATTCAATCTAAATATGAAGAGCAGTCTTACACCTGAAAGAAATGTTTAACAGGGTAGACAATGTAGGAATTCTGAAGCTTAGGAATGCGGATGTTGAACAAAGAATAGGATTGGCCAAGGCCAAGAAGAAGAGCACGAGGGCACGTTTGATATTCCGAGTGATGTTTCAGAAAGCTGATGGAAATATGCAGACACTGCAGATCTCTTCTAACTCCATACTGTGTAGTAAGTAACGGAGAACCTCAGGAAATATTTAATGACATATGCAATAATAGGTCAAAGTTGAACATGGCTAAATGTATTTCTTACAGTGCATACTGTGGCTTCATTGTGTTTTATTGTCATTGTTGCTCTTGACCACAAAATCAAGTGATCAACAAATTATTGATATCCGTCCATTAAGGAAGAACATGTAGTGAATTTCTATGAAAATACATATCTATGGAAGTTTTTCTCATTGATAATCTGTGGAATTTGATGCTCACAAAAAATAGGCTTAAAGCAATCGGATAAAAATTCTTTGAGGATGCATCATAATTTAGATGAGCTAGACATTGCATTAACTTTCTATTTTGTGTTTGTAACAGCGCAACCTATTGGCCAACCTGAGATTTGTAAGATCAGTTGCCGGGAATCCCCAGTAGAGGGTGGGGGAGAAATCTTCATCATTGGTAAAAACTTTATGAAGGGAACCAAAGTTTACTTCCAGGAGAGAGAGGATGATGATGAAGAAGGTGAAATAATGTGGCAGAAGGAGGCTGACATTGATAAGGATTATTTCCAGCAGGTTTGTCCTAGACCTCATAATGATTATGGCAGTTATTATCTAAGCAGAAAGTTCCACAAAATATCAAATGGCTTGCAAGTTTGCTTTTAATGAAGATTAAAGATTTGGTAGTTATCACATGGATGCATGTTTTTTCTCCTAAAACAAAACTCAAACAAAAAAAACCCCCCAAAACAAAAGGAGAAAAAACCTAGCCCAAAACATGACTTCCCTGTAGGATACAAAATACTGATGCATGTTAATTTTCAAATATATTTTGCTTTTGTAGACTCATTTAGTATGTACCATACCACCATACCATAACTTAGAACTTGTCAAATCCAAGAAAGTTCAGTTGGTTGTCCATTGCACTGGTAAGGCAAGCGATCCTACCCAGTTTACTTACACCCCAGGTAAGAACAGAAGTTTCGAAATTTCACCATCCAACACCTGGTAGAAATGTCAGTCTGAGAACCTCCTTTGGGCAGTGAGGGGTAAAGTAACCTCAAGTATATTCATTTCATGATGATTGTTTTGGTGGTAAAAGATGTAACGTCTTTTTATTGCTAGTAAAAAATGGTGCAATGCCATTATAGTTACTACAGTTATAAAGGTTGAAAATACTACAGTTAAAAACATTTGTCAGATTATAGGGATTTTGTACTCCAGTCTATGGGTTTATGGGCAAGTCAGGATATTAATAATGAAGCACTATGGGTAAATGGTTAATTTGAAATGTTTTCTTGTTGGTATCAACAGTGCTGTCAGCAGTATGGTATGCGTGATTGTGAGAACAAGTCTAGCTATGACTAGAGTTACCTTCCTTGCTTTGCTCTTGCATGTAGTTGAACCTCGAAATGGAAATAAGTCTAAATTGAGGCCAAAACTGACAAAAGTTGAAGCTGCTGACTATAGCGCTGATGCGAACACGAAGGCAAGGTTGTAAATGTAAAATTACTCCTCTATATATTCAGGACCCTCATAGCTCCAAGGAGGTCACATGTTGGCTGGTTCTCACCTCTATGGTTCTTGCTGACCCTTAGCGGCAGAAGACCATGAGTAAACTAGTTCCTAATAAAAGAAATTTGAATGTTTTCACAGGTAAATAAGGGGGTATGATACATGAAAATGTATGTTTTGAAGGGGATGGCCCAGAGAACAGCCTACAGGATTGACAAATTGGAAACCATCCACATTTTCATTGAAAGAAAAACTCAATTTACATTGTACAAAAATGTTCTACTCTCACAGAGTGCAGAGTAAATGGAAATATAACTGAATTGCACATGTTCATTTTCTTGCCGGCAATCTTGTCTGTTATGTATAGAGTATGTGAAAGAGAAGTAATTACTTTGTTGCATTGAAAATGATTTGATAACCTTGTTTCTACAGGACTTATATCAAGCTGCAGATTATTGTCTCTTTATTTGCCATTGGTCATGTTTTATGGTCAGGACTTCTGTTTTAGAATTTCTCTTTGTTTGCCTAAGATTGTTAAATGCAGGGTAAATGCTGGTTTGTATGAAAGTAGATTAACTGAAAATGATGGTGATTTGAGGACTTTTTGAGTTTAAGGTTTTGCAAGAAACACAAAGTTTTGTACTAAAGGTGGTGGATGCATTGTGTGTTCTGTTTGCAATGTGAGGATGGAATTTTGCCAAGAGGTAGAATTGTTCAAAAGTTGTACTTGCATGTGAGAGGTAATCAAGTTCCCGATATTGTAGATGGACTTTTCCGATTCTGGCTTCAAATGAACATGACATGTGCCAGTTGTGGGCAAGATAATGAACAAAAGAAATCAAGGGTTCGGAGTGCTTTGTTTGCCTGAAAACATATAAACTCGTTTCTCGGACTTTTGATGGTAATGATGTGTGGATGGTTTCTGATGTATTTTTTATCATCTTCCATTTTTAGATTGGCATCCGTGTTCAAGCACCATTCTCAACCATGATATTGACATTAATGATATCAAAATTAGTTTTCAGCATTTTCCTGCCAAATTTTCAGACTTCAGCTTGAAATTTAAACATAAAATCATTATTTGACAGAAGACTTTGGGATTTATTTTTAGACATATTAGAAAGAGTTTTGTCAATAAAAATACATTCCTGTGATTCTTAATGGATGAACTTTTAATGAGAGGTAGAAAATTATTAACTTAGAACTCCAATTCTAATAGGGGTGAAAAATGAAAGTGTTGTTTATTTTAGATCTTGCATTTCCAGAAATTCTGATTTGTATGATTTAAGACAAAAACTGACAATAAATTGACATGAAAGGATAAAAATTTGGCAGGATAATTTTGTTTCCAAATGTGTTCTGTACAAGGATGCCTTTCGAGAATAAAAATAGTAACATATGTGTGAATCCAGGATCGGGAAACATGAGGTATTGTAAGGCAATATTTCACTTTTTCATGCATATTTTATGGCTGAAGATGTTTTTTTTTTGTTAAGTTTCTACCATTGTACCATACTTACATGTAATGCAAGTCCAGACGTTGCTGCAGCACATTTTTACTGATGTTTTTTATTCAAAAAATTTATTTTCCTGAAGACTTTTTTTCCTGGGTTCTAATTTTCGTATGCTTCTTTAAAAACTTGATTTTAATCAATTGATATTAACCTTATTTTCTTTCTTTGATTTTTAACTTTGATTAATTTCATATATTGTCATTCAGAGTTTTCAAGTTTTTGAATAGTTGCCAGTTGAATGGGGGGAAAATACATTTTGAAACAAAAATATCCATAATTATGATACTTGCTCTTGAAAAAAAATTGCAGAGATTTTTTTTAAATGATTACAAACATCATGTAGAAATATTCAATAAAATCAATCAGTGATTTGGTCTGATGAAGACTCTGAACACTTCAACACTTCCACAGTCAGAGTGTGATACAGCACAAACTTGTTATGATTATGTGCATAGCTGTTTTACTCAGGAAAAAAAAAGGAAACATGGAAGTATTACTCAAAATCTTCAATTTAAAAAACACAGAGGCCATTTTGTATGCTATGACTTTAGTTCTTGTGGGGGGATTATGCTAACAATGTATAAATGTGATCTTCCCATAGACGTTTTTGTTCGACGGAACTGTGGCTGATTATCAAAGGCTGACCTATATCCTCATTTTGAGGTTGTCCAATCAGAAGCCAGAGGTCAAAGTTTGCCGTGAACAGGTGGTTCTTCCATATAGTTTTCTGTAAATACACAATTATCAAAGTGTTCTGATAATTGTTAAACTTTGGGTATGTTTCTTGCTTTTACTGCTGGTTGATAATGAACCCATATGTAACCTCAATATCTGTCTATATATTTTAATAATTGTATGATGCCATATGGAGTGTAAATGCCTTTCAGATTTGGAGATAAAAAGATGATTGCTGAATGCTCTTTCCTTTTCAGACCCACAGATGCAGATCACAGAAACCTTTCAATTAGCTATATCCAAATTGTCTTGTTATTGCATGGAATATTGACTTGAAATGTAAAGACCTTCAGTATTCCTGATCATACCTATGCATCTCCTTTCCCAAAACAGATGACATGTTCAGTTTTTCGTGTTTGTATATCTCTAAAGAGTGAAGCTTAATATAGAGCAGAGTGTTTGTGATCGGTGTGCCCTAACTTTGTCTGGTATGAAACTTGTCATCCGATGATTAGCCGTCGCTTGTCACAATATTCCACAGGTGTCCTTAATGTACCCACTACATTTAACCAGCTCAGGTCAGACAGTACTTAATGGCTGATACTGCATGAAATGTTTTTGGTGTACTGAAAGACATGGATATAGCTAATGGAAAGCGTGTATTCAGTTTTTTATTAGTCACCAGTAACTAATCTTTTTCTAATGCCTACTTCTAGTTGTACAACCTTCGCCGCTCACTCCTGTGAAACAACATGAAACACCCATGGAAACGGACACCTTCAAAAAGCGCAGAATGTCTTTCACTGTGTCACCAGGTGAGAAATAATTCAACCCCTACCCACCCAGCTTTTACAAGTCTTTTTAAATGTTTTGGAGATTTTTTTTTAGAGCTATTACAAGTCCATTTTGATATTTTGGAGATTTTTTTGGAGCTCTCACAATTCTTATTAAATGTTTTTGAGATTTTTAGCTCTTCTGAGCCGAAGGCTCAAAGAGCTAATCATATGGCCATATGTCTGGCATGCGGTGTGCGTCAACTTTTTGGGAAAAGGGCTATATCTCAAGAACCCCTTTGCCAATTTTTGTCAAATTTGTCACAGGGTATCCTTGGCCCAAGGGCTTTTATTTGTACTAAAACTAGGGTTGTGACCCTTTAACAAGGGGAAATAATTAGAAAAATGCAAACAAAAGTAGTGGTTGCTAAAAAATCTTCTTCTCAAGAACCACTGGGCAAATTATCACCATACTTATGCATAAGGATGAGGATAGGTTGTAGATAAAAAATGGTTCAAGGCATCATCCTGGGGCAAAGGGTGTGGTCTCGGTCACTTCAAAGTTGACCTTAAATTTTGTTTTGTTAAAACTTTGATATTTTGCTTAGTATAAGGACTAGGATCATCAAATTTTGTCAATTGATGCATCTTAAGACCTAATATCATGATGTCTCAAAAGTAGGTCATGGTGACCTACTTTTTGAATTTCGCAGGTAATTATTCTTAAATGGATTTTGATGCATATCTTAGACACTTTTGAGCCTATGATCATCAAAAGTTGTCAGTTGATGGATCATGGGACCTTGAACTGCGTCATGTGAAAAGTATGTCACCATGACCTACTTTCTGAATTTTATGGCTAATCATTTATGAATACATTTTAGGTTGTTATTTCAGATAGAATCATCAAACCTTGTATGTTGATGCGTCTAGAGGCCATGAAACATATTTATAAAAAAAAAAGTAGGCCACAGTGACCTACTTTAATTTTGCAGACATTCAAATTTCACATTTTCAATTTTAGATGCATATTTTGGACACTATGAAAGGTAGGATCATCAAACTTTGTCAGTTGATGCATCTTGAGTCTTCATAGTTTGTTGACCAAAGAGTAGGTCACCGTGACTTACTTTTGGAATTTGATGGCTATATTTTAATATTTTCAGATACTATTTGACTTACAATTATCAAACTTTGTCAGTTGATGCATGTTGAGTCTTCAGAGTGTGTTGACTAAAAAGTAGGTCACCGAGACCTATTTTTGGATTTTGACGGCTATATTTGAATATTTCAGAT
Organism: Ostrea edulis; assembly: GCF_947568905.1. Taxonomy (NCBI): domain Eukaryota; kingdom Metazoa; phylum Mollusca; class Bivalvia; order Ostreida; family Ostreidae; genus Ostrea; species Ostrea edulis. The sequence continues at coordinate 83,297,216 of NC_079164.1, read as the reverse complement.
GTATACTATTTGACTTACAATCATCAAACTTTGTCAGTTGATGGATCTTGAGTCTTCAGACCTACTTTTGGAATTTGACGTTTATATCTGAATATTTCAGATACTATTTGACTTCAATTATCAAACTTTGTCAGTTGATGCATCTTGAGTCTTTGGAGTGTGTCAACCAAAAAGTAGGTTACTGTGGCCTTCTTTTGGAATTTGACAGCTATATTTGAATACTATTTGACTTGTCAGTTGATGCATCTTGAATCTTCAGTGTGTCGATTAGAAGTAGGTCACCGTGACCTACTTTTGGACAGTTACATTTAAATTTTCAGGTACTATTTGACTTAACATCATCAAACATTGTTAATTGATGAATCTTGGTTAGTGAGAATTTTTGCCTGTTCTACAATGTATCAGAAGAGTGATTCTAGGCCCATGGACCTCTTGTTTAACTCACTTGAGCCAAAGTGAGCTAATTTATCCATTGTCTGTCTTTCACATAATCATCTTCTCTAGAACAACTGGGCAAATTTCAATCAGAATTGGTACAGATCATCCTTGGATGAAGGGGATTCAAGTTTGTCCAGATGAAAGGCCCTTCAAAGGGGGAGATGATTAGAAAAAGGCAAAAATAGGGTGGGGTCATTTTGATCTTCAAGGCCATTGGTCCAGAAAAGTTTGAAATTTACATGAAAGCATCCTGACATAGACTAGTGCAGGTTCAAGTTTGTTCAAATCATCACTCCCAGGGGTGGGGTGGGGTCACAATAGGAGGTAAATTTTTTACATGCAGATTTATAGGATAAATATTTTAGAATCTTCCCAGTCACTACAGAACCATGATAAGTCATGTGGATATGCAAGCAAGGTAGTGCAGATTGAAGTTTCATATTCATTGTGACTCCTAAAATATAAGTGGGGTGAGGTCATACAATATGTATGGAAACATCTTTTAAAATCTTTATCTCAACAACAGTATTGGGGGGGGGGGGGGGGGGGGGGAATGTTGGAGCCACGACTGGAGATCATTTATAGATGAAAATATACTGTAAATTAATCGAAAATTTGTAGGAATGTCTGTACCCTGAAAACATTGAAAGTAAAAAGCCCATAAATGTTATGTCTCTCCTGGAAAATATTTCAATGTGATCTGTTTTACAGAGGCTTTGGAACTAAGTAATCAGATACAACAGACACAACAACAAGCAGAAAATGGATCAGGGATGTTCCAGCTACCCCCGGGAACACTCAACATGGACATGAAGATGCAGGTGGATGCAACTCCACCAAATGCCCAGCAGAACATGGATACAAAAGAAAATCTGATTCAGACACAGATAATGCAGCACTCTGGTAGCATGGAGACTCCGCTTTCAATGGGAGATCTTAATCAACAAGTGTTGAATACTCCAGTTACCATGATGAATACTCCTGTAAGCTTAGAGAGTTCCATCTTCCAGCAAAGGGTAATTACAAAACAAGAGACTATGGACAGCCTCCTGCAACAAGGCACCCAAGTAATGCATCAGCAGGCCTCCAATTCCATGATACAAGCTTCAAATCCCATAATGCAACAGGAAAGACCTCTGACGATTCCAGATCATGCTAATGCCAGAACTGGAAATCAACAGCAAGGATTTGGGCTTAACATCAACAACCTTTTATCTCAAGGAAGCATTACTGTTTCTCAAATCGAAATGGATAAGATCCTTAATGCAGGTCCAACCTCAAATGTGAGAATAGGAAATATGAGCACCACTACACCGGAAATGATCCCGAATCACCTGAGCGGAACTGTGGTAACAAACACTCAACCCTCCAGACAGCTGAGTCGCCAAAACAGTAACAATTCCCTGACATCTGTCTGTTCCAATTCATACAATTCACAGACAAACATTTTAGATGTTCCGCACGACTTGGCAAACATTTTACAGGATGCCAAAAAGGATCATCCAGAAAACATCGATAAAATGGCTGAAGCCATTCTAAATGTGAGTGCATCATCTGTATTAATATACATGTAAATGTAAAGTATCAATACACCTAAAAGAAAGAAAAGTTTTTGACACAGTAAAATTTGCAACATCCAATAAGGGCTATTCCAGAAATAAATACATGGGGGGGGTCGGGAGGCACCTTTTGTATGTACCGAGCACCCATAAAAAAAAATAAAAAATTACCCCATGACCCATCAAATTAATAAACTCATTTTACAATGACCCATCTAATAAAAAAAAAAAACTAACCAGACCCACCACAAAAATATTTTTAAAAATGAAAACGGTACAAATCTCGCGAGGTTTTCGGGACAAACATTCTAGTCAATGACGCGGTAATGCCTGTGCGACATTGTATCACAGTAGTTCTGAAGAAACGATGTCGCATCAACAATCAAAGGCATCTATGGCGGGAATGTTGGAAAGATTGGGAGTCCAAACGATGCTATTATCATGAAATGGGTATGGATATGTTTTTCCACGAATCGTTCGTCTTCTAATGGAGCCCGCGCCCGGAGGCCTCTATATCACCATCACACCGACTGATAAATATAACGCATCGGTACCCTCGTATAAATCAACTAAGGTTTGCCTATTTTTATTAGAAAACGGAATACCTATTGGTTTCAAAATATTCCCAAAATCGATGCACTGTAAACTGTAATAATCTACAGAACAGAGTTCGCCGCCATCACGTCCAAAGGGACCCTATTAAACGCGCCTCTAATTTGAAGAGTGTCGTAATGGAAAGTTATGCGCTGCAAAGAGCGACAACTCGAATAGTTCTATGTTACTTTCGATTTCGAAAGCAGCATTTCGAAAGCACGTTTTCAATTTTCCCTCCGACGTTTTGTGACCAACACGACGAGCGACAATAAAAATATTCTGAAAACTCAACACCCACGTAGCACAAAATAAAACAATAGAAACTACCCACTACCCATAATAAATATTTTATTAACAATCCCACCACGGACCAATTAAAATATGAAAAAATACGACCACCCACACAAAAAAATATCATTTGCCGCTCGACCCCCCCATTTGATCATTTCTGGAACAGCCCTAATGCAGAAGCTGATGAACGAGAAGCCTGTAGATGTCTGTATAAATAGAACTCACTCAGATCAATTGTGTTTGAAAAGATAAAATCTTTTTGAATGTGAGAACATTATTTTTAATTTTTATCTCAGGAAAAATGGAACCAGCCGGAGATCCATGAGCAACCACACACTCCTGCACCTGAGACAACCCCTCAGTACTCGCAAAACAGTTACCAAGCATCATCCAGCATTGCCCAACTTCTGGCTACACATTTAGCCTCTCTACAGTCAAACAGAGCCAGTTTCACAACCAATTTTCAGACCACACCGTCTTTCCAGAACCAAAATAACTTTAGTCAGAATGGACAACAAAACTTTACTCCCAGTCAAGGAGTAGGTTTAGGAGGTCTTACAAATACTGGAATTGATACATCTGTCACACAAACTCTGCTGAGAAATATGAATATCCCTCTACATAATATTACATCGGTGAATGCAGATGCAGCTCCTGATATCAAAGTTCAGATGTCGACTCCACAACAACAGCTTTTGAACAGCAATCCTGTAACGACACAGAGTAAGGCAATTTTGAATGCTATTTTTAGGTCACCTGAGTGACTTAGGTGACTGACCTATTGGTCTGTGTCGCTGTCTTCTCTGCATTAACAATTGAACATTTTCAACTTCTTGGTAACAACCATTCCAGCTCTTTTCAGATTTGGTATGAAGCTTTTTTGGGACAAGGGGAACATGAATTGTAAATTTCAGGAACCTGCACCCCGGGGCCTTAGGGATAGGGCAAAAACGGCCAAAAGTTAACCAATTAAAAAAAATCTTTTTTAGGATATATAAAATCAGGCCCCCTGCGTGCCACATGGCTAATTTTATTGCTGTTTTTAAAAAAAATGAAAATCTTAATATGGCGTGTTATTGCAGGAAAATTTCATTTTAGATTCTAATTTTAGAATTTTTGATATACATGTACTAAGTCTCAGAAGCGTTTAAAAGGCAAGACTGATAAATGCTAAACCTTTGTGGTACGTTGATCTAGGTTACATGTTGTCAAGATGGCGGCAAACGTTTCTCGGGTGTCTCTTCAGATATGTCCATGGGCTGGTTCTACAGCTGTTCTTGCATTGAATATCGTCATCAGTTTTTTGGATGCGTATAGAATATCAAAATTTTACTCAGCAATAACAGAGAGTATCTATTGAATCTCTGTCAGTACTACTGTGAACTCTAACCAGATGACATCACTGGAGTGCCAAGGATATCATCGTTATTAATTTAACTTATATTTTTTATAAAGTTGTTAATTAGTATGGGCACTTTTGGGAGTGTATTTTAAGAACACATCTTGCTTTATACTGCTGAATGAATATTAGAATTGAGCTTAGATATGCAGAACTGAAGAATTACTAGAATTTCATCATGGAGTTGGTGTATGCTCAAGTGACTGATATGTAGGCCTCTTGTGTTTACTATAACATTTATGAGGAGAGACTTCTCTTTTACATTTTAAACTCAAACCTTTGATAATTTTCCTGCATAAAGAGCTTGATGTGCATAAAAAGTACATACAGTTTTAAAAGTTGAAGCTGTAATTTCAGATATAAATGGACATCTGCAACAACAACCACAGCAACAAGCACAGCCTCAGCAACAACAAACTGTGCCCCAGATAATAATCTGCAACCCACCAGCAGCAGCTGCTCAGCCTCTGGCTCAACCCCAGCACTCTGCGACTAATAATTTTGTGCCAAACCCTGCCCCAGCACAGTCCCCAAGTATTGTTATCCTTGGAGGTCAAGGTGGCAATCCCTCCACACAGGGTAATAATCAACTAGAAGGTAGAGTTTAGTTTTGTTTTTGAGCTGTGCACTGAATTAGTCATCGCCTTTGCACCTTACCAGTGATCTCAGTTGGTAATGTATAGATTTATTTTGAACTGAACATAGTGTTTTTTATTCTTTGATTGTTTAAATTATTTTGTGGGTAGGGGTATACAGAATACCTCCAGTTTAAAAAGCAATTGAATGGAGGTGGCGTCATCCTCCTCTTTGTCGGCGTTTATCCTTCATGTTTTGGCCTATTGTTACAGCGCAGTTGCTTTTCATTGTGGACTGCTTGTAACTTTAATCATATTTGATAGTTTGCTGACTGGATCTGAGAATTTTTCTTTAAAAAAGGGGCTAGCACATCTGTATTTGGAAGTGATAAGTAAAAATGATTTGTTGTATTTTGAAAGTTTGTGCATGACTTGTTGAGATCTCTGGAACCGCATTAGCTAAACGTAGGCCTAGTATCAAACAGAGTCTGTCCTATTCGAAATCCCTCGATGTTTTTAAAACTTCGATTGAGGCCGCCCTTTTATTTCACCCCAACTGACTATCCCAAATGCACATTTAGATACAAACACACTCTTTCAGACTAATGACATCAATCCTCCATCAGAAGTCTTTATTTCAGTTCCCCACATGGATTGAGAATTCAAAGACACCCTTTTTCTCTGTGTTACATTTTGTAGGTCACAATTGCCATGGTGTGTGGCAGACTGTTATTGTCAATCTTTTAAAATTGACTGTTCATCTGAAATGCATACATACTGTAAATAATAAATGCCATTTTAAAAAAACTACATTGAGCTATAAAGTGGTTCATTGCATGATAAAATTTACTGTGAAGCCTTTGGGCTTAACAGGATTTGATCATGTGACCACCCCATTTGATAGCCCAGTGAAGGTTTTGGAATCTACATGTATACTATTACAGAAATAAATTCAGTGATTTTCCACTGAAATGGTAGCATTTATAACTCATCTGAGCCAAAGGCTCAAGTGAGTTTTTCTGATCCAAATTTGTCCGATGTCGTCGGCGTCATAAACTTTTCACATTTTTATCTTCTTCTCAAGAACCACTGGGCCAATTATAACCAAAGTTGGCCAAAAGCATCCTTGGGTGAAGGGCTTTCAAGTTTGTTCAAATAAAGGGCCATGCCCCCTTCAAAGGGGAGATAATCACAAAAATGCAAAAATAGTGTGAGGTCATTTAAAAATCTTCTTCTCAAGAACCAATGAGCCAGAAGAGCTGAAATTTATATGAAAGCTTCCTGACATAGTACAGATTCAAATTTGTTCAAATCATGGCCCCCGGGGGTAAATTGGGGCCACAATAGGGGATCAAAGTTTTACATAGAAATATATAGGGAAAATCTTCTTCTCAAGAACCAATGAGCCAGAAGAGCTGAAATTTATATGAAAGCCTCCTGACATAGTGCAGATTCAAGTTTGTTCAAATCATGGCCCCCAGGGGTAAATTGGGGCCACAATAGGGGATCAAAGTTTTACAAAGAAATATATAGGGAAAATCTTTAAAAATCTTCTTCTCAAGAACCAATGAGCCAGAAGAGCTGAGATTTACATGAAGCTTCCTGACATAGTGTAGATTCAAGTTTGTAAAAATCATGGCCTCCAGGGGTAGGTTGGGGCCACAATACGGACTAAGGTTTTACATACAAATATATATGGAAAGTCTTTAGATATGGGCCAAAGTAACTCAGGTGAACGATGTGGCCCTTGGGCCTCTTGTTTTAATTCCCTGAGTGACCAGTATATTACATATTATGTGACAACATCCATTATAGAATCATAAGTTTAAATAACAAATCCGGTCTTGGTAGTATAGTGGTAGAGTGTTCACCTGTGACTGGAAGATCGTGAGTTTGAGTCTCTATCGTGTATCAAACTTGTAAAAGACATAAACATAGGTAGTGATTGCTCCTTCGCCAAGGAACACTAAGCATAGGTCTAAATTTGTGGTACTTCACCTACAAGTGGTGACATCTCAGTATGAGTGAAATATACACAAAGGGTTGAAAATAAAGGAATAATTATTAATTATAAGAAATATTTTTGAACAATCTTCTGAAAAGCAAGTCCACAATTTGTCAAATATGAAGGTATCCTAATGCAGTGTACATGTAGACCATGACCCTTATTTTGCACATAAGAATATATTTGAATCACAATTTATTTATATGGTTTGTACAAACCATGAAAAGTGCTTAAAGTTTGACTGACCTTGAAAATGCAGAAACAGCACAAAGACTTTGAAAATGCTTAGATTTGTATTTTAAGTTAATTCTTATCCTGATTGTGTTTTGCAATATAAACAAAAATTTCATGTTCATTCTCCTTTACATGCACCACCGATATTTCTTTATATAAGTCAATGTTCATAAATGTCTGACAGATACTTTAATATACTGTTGTTTTTGTGAAGCATTTCTGTTACTTAATATTTTGTTAATGGGGGAAGTACAGATCGCCACAGAACCTGTGGTAGGAAAGGACATAAATTTTGTTTCCTATGCATGAAGCATTTATTTAACTAGCCCATCAAATATATTTACGCACAGTTTTTCTTCTAGAAAACATTGATTACAGGCATGGACAAACTTTATATTTGAGGCATAGATATGTATCTTTCTAGTGCATATGAAGATTGATCAATTTTGTTTGTTGAAAGCTGTGCTCTGTATTTTATTAAATAAAAACATTCACAAGAATTAATATTTTCCCTAAATTTAAGTTAGATTGCGAAATTGGGACACTTTTGATACTATTTATACTTCGAAGAACTGTATAATTATCAGAGACAAATTGTGTGAAACTGTACATGAAACATGATCTCTTATATAACATTAAGATATAATCTTTCTTAAAAGCTTTAAAATTTTGTCTCAGAAAGGAAGTTATCATACAAAGTCCTTTCATTTTTACTTGTAAGAGAAATAGGTATGCAAATCACAATTCAAAAGATCTTGGAAATCTTTAATATCACATCTAACAATAGTTTCCTTAACACTGATGAAGACCTTTGAAATATATGTGACATCTGAGAATACCATTGCAAGATTATTTTCCTGCTTGGAAATATGATTCTTTTGTTTCAAAGAACACTCCTCAGATTTAACCTCTCGAATGCTACTTCTTTCATGCTTAGTAAATAAGCACAATACGTAACTTATGATTTTGAGTCTGTAAACTGGATTTTATTACCCTTTATGTAATTTGATGATTTTATTGACCATATTTAACAAATACTCTTCTTTGTTATTGTTTAAGGTTTAGATGACAACTTCAATACAAAATAACTTTATGATTTGAGAATTTACTGTAGTCTTGATAAATAATAACCAAATTGATGCATGTATGTTATTATTTCCTTTCAGTTGAAAACATCCTACGAACCGTTTTAGACAGTCTGCGATCTCAAGGGGGCACGACTTAACACCCGAGTGTCCATGGTTACAGAACAAAGACTGACTTTTCAGTATTTATTTAACAAGTTGTTTGTGATATGATTTTTGTGTTTGCGTATTGTCCCCATTCATGATTTTGTCATTACATGTCATATTACAAACTGTTTGAGCCAAGCAATGTTTATGATTTATAAACCCCCTCCACAGTAGTAGTGTTTATTTCTTTTATATGAAGTATTGAAAATGTATCTGCTATTTATAGAGCCACTGAATTTAATTAAAACAGTAAAACTGGAATAAAATCAGATTTCTAGGCACTTCAGGTGATTAAATAAGTAATAAACTAATTATATACCTTTACAGAAATTGACTCAAAAGAGCCTAGATTGCAGGTGGAGTTTGATTTTAATCTGACCATAATGTATGGTTGTTAAGTAAATGAAGAGGTTGTCAACAAAGAAACAATTAATTTTATAAGGAAAGGTACAGATTTGTAAAAACTAGAATTAATTCACATCATTAAAAATAACTTTGACATTTTAAAATGCATATAACATAGTTGTACAAAATATGTCTTCTTAGACATTAATGTAATCTACATGTAGATAATTTTGTTTTAAGTTTTGAGTAGGAGGTGGAGTATACTGTGTCATGATATGGCAGCTGGAACTATTATAAATGTTTCCTTTGTAAATAATTTTGTATTGTCAGTAACGAACATTTCTTTTGTGGATGCATATTTGTTTCTGAGAAGGAAGTTTTAGAATTGGTTGAAATGTAGTAGTTGTCAAAATATCATTTGAGTTTTAGATACATACACATAAAAATGTATATATACTTCATTCATGAAATTGTTGAACTTTATATTCATTAATGTAACTATTGACTACAAATTGAAAACAAAAGACTGAGAAACAAATTTATAAAGAATAGGTACAGTGTGTTCAACATTTTTACCACTATTTACTTTGACATCAATATTGTTTGTACACAAAGTCTTTAGGCAAGAAACTGCATGAGGAAGAGACATTTGTGTAGGTTGATAAATTTATTTTGATTGACAGTATTTTGTAATAGTCGATATGGTTTTGGTACTGTAATGCGGAAATAGATTTCTGATTTATTGCTTTATTTCTTGAATTCCCAGCATACAATTTACATGAAATCTAACAGACTTCTGATTGTTGATGCATTTAGTTTTCTATTCTTATTGAAATCTACTCAGCAAGTTTGTCTATTTCAATTTTTAAGACTTGAGTTGTACTCGCTCGTAAATCAAACATTTGAAAAATAAATCAATTATAGAGTTTTTATAGTCGATTTGACACAAAGGATAATTTTTATAGGTATACTATGTACTTTGTGTAATAGTTTCTGTTCAGTCAACTCATTGTGATATTACCGTTTTTATAGCAAATATCAAATAGAACATTAAGATACATGGATTGGTGCTGTGTTTATTTTTACCGGTTTTGGGGGGGGAAGGGAGGATAAAGGAAAGTTATTTTCATATTTACCGGTCAATATGGTATCATAGATGTACATATCCTCTGAGATTATATATTAATAGTGTGTGTCGAGTGGTTACTTCATTTCGCATTATAGAGTTGAATCAGCATGGTCATTACATACACGTGTATTCCTGCTTACGCCTTCGGTGTGTCATGGTTGGTAGCACATTGTTTTTGTAATCTGTTGAAATGAAGGAAAAAGAATTGCCCAGTGATTGAAAATTTCATGACCTTTGATGCATAATATGGGAAGTTTATAAACAGTTTTTGGCTTCAAGAACAAGATTGCAACACTCTTGCTTGTATTGTCAAAAACCCAGATCTGTCCAAAGTTGATGAAAAATATAAATTGGAAGAAAAACATGTTAAATTCTTGTGATGTGAACTAAGAATATTGAAATTTATGCCACTAAGAATTTTTGTGAAATAAGTAAATTTTGATTTGTTTTTAGAAAATTTGCTACATTCATTTTGAAATCCTTCGGAAGCACAGTATCTCTCTTATCATGCATGACACTTTTAATACAGGGACACTTACTTGGGCAGGTAATTTGGGGTATACAAGATGTTGTTAGCAAGCAAGATTCACCCAGAAGACTTGATTTGAAGATGTAGATTTTACATACAGTGTACAAAGTTAAGGGGTTACTGTAATTTGTACATAGCAATTAAAGTTTAGTATCTGTAAATTTTGGGGAACTATGAATCTCGAGCCATGGTCTGCCTATTGCTTGCACAGCAGAAAATATCATTTATTTAGAGTTAGCGAAACCCTTGTAGATACTAGATTCACATTTTCAGCTATACGTATGTATTTGTAAAATCCAATCACATGCATTGTGTATTGTATTCGTTACTAATATAAGAATGCTACAATAATTCTTGTCCAAAAGCTTTAGTCTGTCATTTCATTCCTCATTGCGGTATATTTAGTGTTGGCCCCGATGTTGGAGGTCAACTGGTTTGTTATATATACATTGGTTTTTTTATGTTCTCAGCTTGTTATAGTTTTAATTGTTATATTTTAATCAGTTACTATGAAATCCGACGGAACAATGTTACAAAACTTCATTACAAGCATGTAATGTATTTTATCCATTAACAGAAATATATTCCATTAAAAGTATTAACAAGGTTCCCTTATTTTTTTTTTTTTATTATTTCTAGTTGAAAAATAAAGTTGTAAGCTCATACAATTGAATTTTCACATGCTTTTTTGAATTTTTTTCTTGGCACCTAAATGTACTGACTTGTTACCAAAGTTAATGAATTGGGAACTTTTTTTTTTAAAACAGTATGCTGCTTCCCCTAAACAACTTTGTTATTGTAAGGAGTTTTACCTTTGTTTATTAAATGTCACATTGAGTATTAAAAAAAAAACATAAATGAAAATGTGTTTGTGGTTGTTACTCTTCAATTGTTTTTTGACTGAACACTGAACAGGTCATTATTGTGACAACAAGACTAATGATCCCAGTTGTACATGTATAATGGCATTATTTTAAAATTGCTGCGTTGCATTTAATATGGCTCATATAGGTGAAATTAATTTGGGAACTTTTTTTTTTTTTTTTTTGCTTTGGAAATGCTAAAAATTTCATTTAACCTTATAAATTTAGGGTAAGTGAAGTTACATGTATATACTTTACTGTCTGTCACTCAGGAATTTATACTTCCTGGAAAATTTTCAGGGGGGCTCGGAATCATCAGTTTTTAACTCTGGTGCGTTAACAAATGAACATTTTTAACTTCTTGATAAATACCAGTCCAATTCTTTTTAAATTCGATATGAAGTATGTTTGGGACAAGGGGAACATAATTTGTAAATTTCGAGACTCCAGTACCCCATGGGGCAGAAAGGGCGGGGCAAAAATCAACCAATTTTCAAAAATCTCCTAGAGAACCGCACACGTAATAAAAACTAAATGCATAGTGATGTAGAGCAGGAAGGCCTCTACCAAAATTGTAAATTTCATGATCCCCGGGATAAGGGTTCTGACCCCAGGGTGGGGAACTTAAAAAAACCTATTGATATTAAATTGAAACTAGATAGATATTAAGAAAGAACAGGTAGTCTTTTACCAAAATTGTTAATTTGATGATCCCAGGGGTAGGGGTTTTGGTATCGGGGTGGGACCAAAATACTCAAGTTATTAAATGTGTGAACAATGGACATTTTTAATTTCTTGATCTAATTCTTTTCAAATTTGGTATGAAGCATCTTTGGAACAGGGGTGACATAAATTGTTTATTTCATGATTCCTGGGGCACTAAATGCAGTGATGTAGAGCATGAGAAGGCCTCTACCAAAATTGTAAATTTCATGATACCCGGGGTAGGGGTTCTGGCCCCAGGGCGGGGCCAAACTTACTATATAGTGTCTAAGTCGTTAAAACGGGTAGTGACAGTTCCATCGCCAAACGCTTGGCATCAGGTGTGAATGTCACGGGTCCTCGGAGATGACCTTAAAAACGGTAAAGGAACTCGCTGCTCAATGGCCGAGCATAGGCCTAAATTTGAAGCCCTTCACCGGTCTTGGTGACGTCTCCATATGAGTGAAAAATTCTTGAGTGAGACGTTAAGCAAGATACAATCAATCAATCTGTGTTATTGATACTAAATTGAAACTGAATGGATATTTAAAAAGAGCAGATAGTCTTACCGAAATTGTAAATTTGATGATCCCCAGAGTAGAGGTTCTGACCCCAGGGTGAAGCTAAACTTTGTATATATATGGCACGCCAAATTCACAAAAATTATCTAAACATACTTTCACAGTTGATAAACTAGGTTTATCGACTGTAAACTATAGTTTAAGAACTGTAAACTATAGTTAACGATTCGTTAACTATAGTTTTCATCCGTAAAACTATATTTAACGGTTGTAAACTATAGTTTACAAATGCTAATCCAAGTTTGTCTGTCTTTAAATAAACGTTAACAATAGATTTTGCTGATAAATACAGATTCACATTTGTAAACTATAATTTACATTCGTTAACTAGTTCACAATTGTTAATCCTAGTTTCACAAATTGTGATACTATATTTATCAGATAAACTTGATAATAGTTTAGACTTGTAAACCATAGTTTACAATCGTGAAACCGTATTTATCAGATAAACTATGTTTTGCAATCGCTAATGATTGTTTTCATTGTTAATTATAGTTTACGCTTGTGAAACATGGATTATCTGTTAACTATGGTTTACAGATGTGAAATATAGATTAACGTCGTTAACTATAGTTTACGGTCCGTAAACTATAGTTTACAGTCGATAAACCTAGTTTATCAACTGTGAAACTATGTTTAGCTCATTTTTGTGAATTTGGCGTGCCATATATATAGTATTTATGTTTAAGTTTGCTGATACTGTATAAAATCTAAATACATATTTAGGAATATTGGAAAAGGACGTACAAAAAATGATGAATTTCATAACCCAGGGTTTTGACTCTAGGATGGGTCCAAATTAGTCATCATATAATATTTTATTGTTAATACACCTATATTATGTAAAGCCTTTTATCAGTATGCACTTTCGACGACAGTGAGGTTTTAAGAACACATCTGGTTTCATACTGTTGCTGAACATTAGAATTTATTTGTCAATCAGTGTTATTGATACTAAATTGAAACTGAATGGATATTTAAAAAGAGCAGATAGTCTTACCGAAATTGTAAATTTGATGATCCCCAGAGTAGAGGTTCTGACCCCAGGGTGAAGCCAAACTTTGTATAGATATGGCACGCCAAATTCACAAAAATGAGCTAAACATAGTTTCACAGTTGATAAATTGTAAACTATAGCTAACGATTCGTTAACTATAGTTTTCATCCGTAAAACTATATTTAACGGTTGTAAACTATAGTTTTCAAATGCTAATCCAAGTTTGTCCGTCTTTAAATAAACGTTAACAATAGATTTTGCTGATAAATACAGATTCATATTTGTAAACTACAATTTACATTCGTTAACTATAGTTCACAATTGTTAATCCTAGTTTCACAAATTGTGATACTATATTTATCAGATAAACTTAATAATAGTTTAGACTTGTAAACCGTAGTTTACAATCGTGAAACCGTATTTATCAGATAAACTATGTTTTGCAGTCGCTAATGATTGTTTTCATTGTTAATTATAGTTTACGCTTGTGAAACATAGATTATCTGTTAACTATGGTTCACAGATGTGAAATATAGATTAACGTCGTTAACTATAGTTTACGGTCCGTAAACTATAGTTTACAGTCGATAAACCTAGTTTATCAACTGTGAAACTATGTTTAGCTCATTTTTTGTGAATTTGGCGTGCCATATATATAGTATTTATGTTTAAGTTTGCTGATATTGTATAAAATCTAAATGCATACTTAGGAATATTGGAAAAGGACGTACAAAAAATGATGAATTTCATAACCCAGGGTTTTGACTCTAGGATGGGTCCAAATCAGTCATCATATGATGTTTTATTGTTAATACACCTATTATATTATGTAAAGCCTTTTATCAGTATGCACTTTTGAGGACAGTGAGGTTTTAAGAACACATCTTGTTTCATACTGTTGCTGAACATTAGAATTTAGCTTAGATATTCATAACAGACATTTTTTCCTAGATTTCATAGCCCTTGGAAGTAGTGATAGTACTCAGGTGACCGACAAGGCCTGTGGGTCTGTTGTTGTTTCTGTAAATCCTAAAATATCAAGATTGGGTATGAATCAATTGGAGGAATTCATTGTAATTTAATTTGCTCTTCATACTACAAACATTCAAAGCTAAATATTTACACTACAAAACATTCAAAGCTAAATATTTACACTACGAACATTCAAAGCTAAAATATGCATCGTCATAATGGCTGATTTCCTTTTTAAAACACGAATAAAAATATAAATTAGCAGCAATAGTTACATATTCCTTACAGAAATTGTATAACTTAGTGATGCATTTCAGAATCGGACACCTTAGCATGTCAACCTATTGCGGGTTTGAGGCCAGCAGGATTTTAATTTTTTTTTCTCTCGGATTACTTTCTATTAAAAAGCATTTTTTAAATTTGAAAGGTTTCATTTTCAAAATTATGTATATTATTGTGCACATCCTCCATGTTTGTTCTTTGTCCTTAATTAAAACTGTGATATTTACAGGGTTCGTACGGACCATGAAAAGTGTTTCAATTTTTCCCAGTGTTTGAAAAGTGTTCGCAATTACATTAACAGTACAAAGTCTCGGGGAAAATGCTTAAATTTGTAATTCTTGGATTCTTTTTAAATGGTGCTTGAATCTTGATCCAACAAAAATCCTTGATGATCCTGTGGTAAAAATGAATCATCGCTAGTTTGATATGAGGACTCGCACGAATAAATGAAAAAATTGAAAGGTTGAGTTAGAACTGATCATTTTTCTGCGACGTATATTATAGTTTCTGTACACGGAAAATTATTCAAACTGAAAATAAATAAATAAAATGGGGTTAAATGAGAATAAGAATTAAAAGAATCCAGTTAATATCTTGTGTCAGCTTTCTGTTTTAACATTTACATATCGTTCAAAGGTGCTTGGGTAGTACTTGAAATTGCTGTAATTATAAGTGCTTTGAATCATCTTCAGCCTTACGAACCATGGTATAAATCTATACATCTCTCTTAAAAACCACAAGGATGCAGTTTGTTAAATTAGCATGCAAATATCCTCATGTGATACAGACATGAGTTTGTTCAAACCATGACCTTGGAGCCCGAGTGGGGCAACAACATGATTATCTGTAGACGAGCACTGCAGACCATGGGTCTTTCGTTATTCTTGTCACAGATGGTAAAGAAGGAAAACAAAACAACCAGAATTTATACTAAGACTCTCTGTCATTGTAATTTATCTCATACACACATTGACCCTGTATTGAAATTTCCATGAACTCTACTATTTAACACATTTATGGTTCATCATTCTGACTAAGCACAATGAGAAAGGCAGTAGTGTTGATGATTGTGACAAAGATGTAGAAAACAGTAAAGAACCGGTCCAGCGTGTAGGCCAACAGTTCCCACTCATTCATCTTGTTAGCTTCAGAGTATACAGACTTATCAGTTTCCATGAAGGTCGCTCTGGTTTGGTTTCGTAGTTGAACGTCGCCCAGTTCTTTCTCCCAATCATCATAGATGGCGTTCTGAACTCCCATTAAAACTGTTGGTTTGATACTCTTCCTGTTCTTTTTGAATTTGTCTGTTGGAATCACACTCCTTCTCACAGCATTCTCCCGAACCGTGTCTTGTTGACTGTTTGCTTGAGATTTAACAGGTATTAGTGTGTGTGGTTTTATGAACATAAGGCGGCCGAGTCCCTGAACGAAAAATTTCCTCACCCATTCTGGCATCTGCTTGCCACTGAGATCATGGTAAAACAGATAAAGAACTATGGCAGACATGACACACGACAAGCACGTCAACAGAAGGGTGATGGTGAAGTAGATTCCAATCGTTGGGAAGAATTCGGAGGAGGATGGAAGCGTGTCCTGAATTAACAGCAGAAACACGGTTACAGCCAAAAGAATGTTCATATGGAATGCGATCTTCTCACCAGAGATGGATGGCAAAACAAAACCAGCAATAGATAATATGGTGAGGGCAAAGAAAGGCAGAATCATCGTGATTATGTAGAAAGTGGCTTTGCGTTTGATCACCAGTTTATAGGAAATGCTAGAGAATGGTTCATCACAGCAATTGTACAATTCAGTAATCTTGGTTGCCTTTAGACTTACCACAACCCATTCTTGGTTGATGACGAAGGAAGAGAGATCCCCAGTGTCAGATTTACTGAACATATCTATTTCTCTGTTTGTATGCATCCAGGGAGCAAAGGTTATTGTGCACATTTGATGATCAAATGGAAACTTGGCGATGTTCATTCCGCATGTCATGTGCACTGTTGTTTGGAACTGATAATACACTTCTCCAAGATTTGTTATCAAGGTATCTGGCATATTTGCAATCTCGTTGATACCCTCGAGCAAAGTCACATCTGGGATCCATATTTTGTCGTATGGAACTACCATTTTAGAAATTCCACCGAAGTCTGAAGTATTCCACGTGAGATTGCAGTCTTCCCACTTGAGGCGAACCCAAATTTTCAGTTTGATGGTTTCCTGTTTCTCTGACAAGTCTACTATTTCTCGAAGTCCTACATCGATTGTTACGTTCAATGCCTTTTCGCTACAATGAGGCCGGATTGCTGATGTGTAATTACCTTCAAGCAAACTTTTGTATAATGATGCCAGAAAATAGCCGTTATTATCGCTTGATACAACGGATCCCAGAGCTACTGGAAAGAGTAAACCAAAAGTGCTCATTAGACATTTCCACCACATTGTTCTTGGAGAGAATTGAGTTGGTATGTAACTAAATAAGGAAGATGGATGAATTATAAAGACCAACTTGTTTCCTGCATCACACCCGTTAAACTAGGGGGCATTTCTTATGTCCTGTTCAGAAAGTTAAAAAAAAAAACACCCGTGTATTTGTATTTCATGCATTGTGCTTATTTACTGAACATGAAGAATAAACCAAGTTCTAAGGTAAAATGAGAGGAATGTTATTTAACACGAAGTCTTATATTCCAACCAGGAAAATGTTTTTCTCGAAGTACGCATATATTTCAAAGTTACTCATCACTATGAACTTATTTTCGAGTTTGAAAAGTAAAGTTTTTCCACATCACTTGATTGTGACTTGCATACCTATTTCTCTTAGAAGTAAACATGAAAGGACTTTGTATGATAACAGCCTTTCCGGGATCCACAGAAAATTCAAAATTTTAAAGTTAAAATTAAAGTTAAACGCTAATCTTTTATTATAAAAACGATTATGTTCAATACAGTATAGGTGTAACTTATGGAGATTGTTTGCTCCTAGCAAGACTTTCACCTGAAGTCCAAAGGGTGGTCACATCACCAAATGTAACACGAAAGGAGAAAATACACGACTGGACCAGGAATCGAACCGGGCCCCCTGCAATACTAGTCAGATGATTTACACAGTTAATATAGCCCAATCCACTACATTCCCCCTCCTTAGTTAAATTGTCATCTTTCCTGTTTCAATTCCTCAGTAAAATCTCAAAAAGAAGAACGTGTATAGTAAGGTTTCCAAGTTGGGATTACTCAAAAATGTAATGTCAGGATTCGTTGTAGAATCCTATGTAGACTTTAACACAATGCTGGTTCTGTAGGGCGGTCTTTAACACAATGCTGGTTCTGTAGGGCGGTCTTTAACACAATGCTGGTTCTGTAGGGCGGTCTTTAACACAATGCTGGTTCTGTAGGGCGGTCTTTAACACAATGCTGGTTCTGTAGGGCGGTCTTTAACACAATGCGGGTTCTGTAGGGCGGTCTTGAAGGCGTCTGCAGTCACAATTTCATTTATCCACTGAATTATAGTGTTCGCAAAACTCCAATGTTTATACAGCAGTGCTTTACCCTGGTACCATTTTGTCTTCAGTGTTATTGCACATATCAATTTTCTGTAATGTTGGTGCTTACTTCATCTTTGAATTTCGTAGATCTGACTGTTCTTTTTGGTTTGTGAAAGATAATTAACTTCTGAAAACTCTACAGTCAGACTTCAGCAGTCTCTGAAAAGTTTTGTTTTCTGGTTCATTTTTTCAATAGCTTTACACAACAATTTATACTTCCCAAAGTTTTTTTTTGTTGGTGCAATAAACCCTTGCTGTTTCACTTTTCAGTGATGTTTCAACTTAGCATGTATATGAAGAAGAAAAAAAATTCAACGAATAAATATTTAGCTTGTCTATATTTATATGGGAATATAACACAATCAAAAGATGGAGTAATTTGTATAATCAGCAAAGCTAGACATTTATTAATCATCATTCATTTTGATTATCTAGGTCAAATGAATCCTTTTCCTGGCTGTCCTGTCAAGGCCATAATTAAAAAGGAGTTTGTTTGCTATCGCGCGACCGACCCATTTTTAACCCCCCGACTGGAAAGTTTTTAATGACATAATTTCGGCCAAGTTTTTTTTCCCCACTCGATTTTCCGACTTCCGTTATTCTTTCAAGTTCCTATCCGCGTTTGGTTCATCTTCACAAGTCAAGGGTTATTGATTCGTTACCTCGCACCATGCTCGCATCAGTCGCCATTCAAAACACGGGTTTGGGACAGGGGATGACGCAATAACCTAAAATTAAATCATCCAATGAGATTCCTCGTTTAAGATGCAAGTTTGGAAAGAGCAAAAAATTGTCTTCGTGGGGTACTTTTCTTAACATCAAGAACATTATGTGTTGTTTTTATTTTGTAACGAGGTAACTAATCAATAGCCCTTGACTTGTGAAGATGCGTTTTGTTTTTAGTTTTGTTCTTTGCGGCGTTTTGTAAATCGCCGCAATTTTAAGCGCTGAAATGATCGATTCGGCACATGGCATACTGGTAGAATTTTAATTATCCAACGAGGCATCATTCGATGATTATGGACACAAACAACAACTGTGTCCGATGAAAATGTAAATGGGTACCCCGAATATTCGGAAATGCCCTTAATTTACCGAAATGCCCCCAGGAATATTAGTTTTCGAAATACCACCTAAAAGTATCGAAATTCCCCTCTAATTATATACATTAATGCATATTAAGCTTATATATCTTAATCTTTTATGATCAAAAGCTTTTAAATTTGTGATTGTAAATTTAGGGAATTCAATTGTGTTCATTTCTCGCATTTACGATGTTTCAAAGAAAGATAACTCTAGCAAAATTTATACATAACATTTTTATTTTCCAATCAAGGGCCCTCAAGGGGCAGCATGAGATTTTCCCCCCTATATACAATATTTGTTTGAATTGAAAAATATATATGAATGTTGATTTAATTCAACTTAAGCAATGTATATATATAATGATTAGGAAATAATGGTTGAACACATTCTTCTAAATGAAAGAAAAATTACATGAGTTACCTTCCTTAGATTAACACAAATTCTAACAAAACAAGACCCCTTTTTTATTAAAATTTTTTTGTTATTTTTTCTTCAGAGACGATATTTTACACATTGAATCAATCCCTAATCTTTCAATTTAACTTTAAACAATTGATTCAAAGGGGAATTTCGTTAGTTCTAATGGGCATTTTGGAAATTCGAGGTACTGCAGAGCACGGATTTAATGTGTCAGAAATCGTTTGTCCAACATCATTGAACATGAAATTGTGTTGAGTTTATACGAATAATGTTTTAGTTCAACAGCAATGCTACCAAGTTTCAGTTGCATAATACATGCATGTTACATTGGCCATTGAAAGTAAAATCATGACAACCAAGACTAGACAAATTTGAAAAAACAATGGACATATTCAAGACATGGAAAAACAAACACCCACAAAACAAGTAACATATCAGAATAACAAAATGATATATGAGCCATACACAGACTACTCCTGTCCATGAAGTTAAAACTGCACTTTTTAGAGAGGTTTCTGACAGTTCTGCAAGTAATTCACTGTTATAGGGTTAATTCATCAAAAGAACACAAAATATAAAAACAGACTTTTGATATTCAATATATTTTCAGCAAAAAAAAAAAAAAAAAAAAAAAAAAATCCCTACCGACCGACCCAGTATTTTTTATGACCCTCGGGCTATGGCAAACCAACATTTTTTTTAAGTGTGGCCCAAAGTCAAGTTTGTTTTTCCATACTTGGCGATTCAGTGGATTGATCCTATCCAATCCTGTAGACTCTAGGTCTCGTTTTATTATCTCATCCCATGTCAGCTTTGGTCTACCTCGAGCTCGATATCCTGTGACATTCAATGTACAAACCTGTGATAGCCGACCCGTACTGCGCTCAACATCGCCAAGCCATCTCAGCCTACATGTCTGGATAACATCAGTAATGTTTCTGATGTAAAGCTGAGCAATAAGAGACTCAAAGGTGACGTTCACTTCAGGATTGACAAGGCAGATAAATCTTATCGTGGCTTTGTCGTTGCATAGTAGTTTCCTTAGAGTGGCAGCTGTTAATGGCCAGGTTTCAGAACCATATACATGTAGCAACACATTCCTTAAATAATCATACTTGTCCTATATCCAAATTTAAATTTCATTTTATTTGATGCTCTATGTTCTCAAATATATAACATGATAAGAAATAAAATGACAGTATTGTCTATCAACTTCATAGTAATGATGTCCATAAAAACAAGAAATCGTAAATCTTTCATCAAATGATATGTTTAAGAAAGTAAATTCCACATTATATAAAATAGAGATGCACAACATTCAAAACACCAGTTGGTAATGAGAGAAATAAATATCTAGGTAACAATATCTAATTCATTGAAAAAATGCTGTAGTAAAATTATCAACAACCACACATTAAGAAAAGACCATTGAAAGAAAAAAGTCTTTATCTGAATACATGTACATGCACTTTGAATTCTGATAAAAAGCTGTCAGAATTTTTGAAACTTCATGAATTTCCAGAATAAGATATATTCCACACAGAGAATACCACATAGTGGTGAAGAAGACTACTTTTTGTATCCCTACAAAAGGATGTTACATTCAATAGATGATCTTGTTGATGACAGACAAAGAAAACAGTGACAGTACAGCAATACATAAATTAAATCTACAGTTCGATGGATTCACAATCCTGACAGCATTTGTTGTTGTTTTAAGCATATAATTGAAAATATTACAGCTGAGTATTGCACTCCCGTTTTCCCCGGTAAAATCTACACCTCACAGGTCTTTCAGATACATAGTATATATTTCACATCAAAATGAAAATGTTCAGCTGCTAAGTGTTGTTCTACACATGTCAATTTCAATTTACAAGTAACATTAACATGTCTATCATAAAATGGTTTTACAACCTCCAAAATATGTATTTTCTTTGTATTTAAAATGTTACTACATGTACATGTATTCAAATTGAGTTCTCATATTAATCACCAGCAAATCACTCCCCAGTTTAGAATGAAATGTAACAAGGAAATCTGACAAGTTTTCCATAATATGTACAAGTAAAATTAACAATGTGCAAATACAGACACTGCATGCATAGATTTCATCATGGTCAATGTGCTATATAATATCAAATGTTTATAATCACTGTATTGAAATGTCGTCCTTAAACTTGATCTCATACAAATACACATGCATACAAAATGAGCACCATTTAAATTTTTGTTGTTGTTTGTCTGAACCATCCCAAGGTTTGAATTTCTGCATGATTACAAAGCACTAAATGCATAGTGATGTAGAGCAGGAAGGCCTCTACCAAAATTATAAATTTCATGATCCCCGGGAAAAGGGTTCTGACCCCAGGGTGGGGCACTTAAAAAACCTATTGATACTAAATTGAAACTAGACAGATATTAAGAAAGAACAGGTAGTCTCTTACTAAAATTGTAAATTCGATGATCCCAGGGGTAGGGGTTTTGGTATCAGGGTGGGACCAAAATACTCAAGTTATTAGATGTGTGAACAATGGACATTTTTAATTTCTTCTTGATCCATATTCTTTTCAAATTTGGTATGAAGCATCTTTGGAACAGGGGTGACATAAATTGTTTATTTCATGATTCCTGGGGCACTAAATGCAGTGATGTAGAGCATGAGAAGGCCTCTATTAAAATTGTAAACTTCATGATACCCGGGGTAGGGGTTCTGGCCCAGGGCGGGGCCAAACTTATTATATAATGTCTAAGTCGTTAAAACAGGAAGTGACAGTTCCATCGCCAAACGCTTGGCATCAGGTGTGAATGTCACGGGTCCTCGGAGATGACCTTAAAAACGGTAAAGGAACTCACTGCTCAATGGCCGAGCATAGGCCTAAATTTGAAGCCCTTCACCGGTCTTGGTGACGTCTCCATATGAGTGAAAAATTCTTGAGTGAGACGTTAAGCAAGATACAATCAATCAATCAATCAGTGTTATTGATACTAAATTGATTCTGAATGGATATTTAAAAAGAGCAGATAGTCTTACCGAAATTGTAAATTTGATGATCCCCAGAGTAGAGGTTCTGACCCCAGGGTGGAGCCAAACTTTGTATAGATATGGCACGTCAAATTCACAAAAATGAGCTAAACATAGTTTCACAGTTGATAAATTGTAAACTATAGCTAACGATTCGTTGACTATAGTTTTCATCCGTAAAACTATATTTAACGGTTGTAAACTATAGTTTTCAAATGCTAATCCAAGTTTGTCCGTCTTTAAATAAACGTTAACAATAGATTTTGCTGATAAATACAGATTCATATTTGTAAACTATAATTTACATTCGTTAACTATAGTTCACAATTGTTAATCCTAGTTTCACAAATTGTGATACTATATTTATCAGATAAACTTAATAATAGTTTAGACTTGTAAACCGTAGTTTACAATCGTGAAACCGTATTTATCATATAAACTATGTTTTGCAGTCGCTAAGGATTGTTTTCATTGTTAATTATAGTTTACGCTTGTGAAACATAGACTATCTGTTAACTATGGTTCAAAGATGTGAAATATAGATTAACGTCGTTAACTATAGTTTACAGTTCTTAAATTATAGTTTACAATCGATAAACCTAGTTTATCAACTGTGAAACTATGTTTAGCTCATTTTTGTGAATTTGGCATGCCATATTTATAGTATTTATGTTTAAGTTTGCTGATACTGTATAAAATCTAAATGAATACTTAGGAATATTGGAAAAGGACGTACAAAAAATGATGAATTTCATAACCCAGGGTTTTGACTCTAGGATGGGTCCAAATTAGTCATCATATAATGTTTTATTGTTAATACACCTATTATATTATGTAAAGCCTTTTATCAGTATGCACTTTTGAGGACAGTGAGGTTTTAAGCACATATCTTGTTTTATACTGTTGCTGAACATTATAATTTAGCTTAGATATTCAGAATAGGATCCCCCCCCCCCCTAGATTTCATAGCTCTTGGAAGTAGTCATAGTACTCAGGTGACCGACAAGGCCTGTGGGTCTCTTGTTGTTTCTGTAAATCCTAAAATATCAAGATTGGATATGAATCAATTGGAGGAATTCATTGTAATTTTAATTTGCTCTTCATACTACAAACATTCAAAGCTAAATATTTACACTACAAAACATTCAAAGCTAAATATTTACACTACGAACATTCAAGCTAAAATATGCATCGTCATAATGGCTGACTTCTTTTTTTAAAACACGAATAAAAATATAAATTAGCAGCAATAATTACATATTCCTTACAGAAATTGTATAGCTTAGTGATGCGTTTCAGAATCGGACACCTTAGCAAGTCAACCTATTGCGGGTTTGAGGCCAGCAGGATTTTAATTTTTTTTCTCGGATCACTTTCTATTAAAAAAGCATTTTTTAACTAAATGAAATAGATTTGAAAGGTTTCATTTTCAAAATTATGTATATTATTGTGCATATCCTCCATGTTTGTTCTTTGTCCTTAATTAAAACTGTGATATTTACAGGGTTCGTACGGATCATGAAAAGTGTTTCAATTGCAGTGTTTGAAAAGTGCTCGCAATTACATTAACAGTACAAAGTCTCGGGGAAAATGCTTAAATTTGTAATTCTTGGATTCTTTTTAAATGGTGCTTGAATCTTGATCCAACAAAAATCCTTGATGATCCTGTGGTAAAAATGAATCATCGCTAGTTTGATATGAGGACTCGCACGAATAAATGAAAAAATTGAAAGGTTGAGTTAGAACTGATCATTTTTCTGCGACGTATATTATAGTTTCTGTACACGGAAAATTATTCAAACTGAAAATAAATAAATAAAATGGGGTTAAATGAGAATAAGAATTAAAAGAATCCAGTTAATATCTTGTGTCAGCTTTCTGTTTTAACATTTACATATCGTTCAAAGGTGCTTGGGTAGTACTTGAAATTGCTGTAATTATAAGTGCTTTAAATAATCTTCAGCCTTATGAACCATGTTATAAATCTATACATCTCTCTTAAAAACCACAAGGATGCAGTTTGTTAAATTAGCATGCAAATATCCTCATGTGATACAGACATGAGTTTGTTCAAACCATGACTTGGAGCCCGAGTGGGGCAACATGATTATCTGTAGACGAGCACTGCGGATCATGGGTCTTTCGTTATTCTTGTCACAGATGGTAAAGAAGGAAAACAAAACAACCAGAATTTATACTAAGACTCTCTGTCATTGTAATTTATCTCATACACACATTGACCCTGTATTGAAATTTCCATGAACTCTACTATTTAACACATTTATGGTTCATCATTCTGACTAAGCACAATGAGAAAGGCAGTAGTGTTGATGATTGTGACAAAGATGTAGAAAACAGTAAAGAACCGGTCCAGCGTGTAGGCCAACAGTTCCCACTCATTCATCTTGTTAGCTTCAGAGTATACAGACTTATCAGTTTCCATGAAGGTCGCTCTGGTTTTGTTTCGTAGTTCGTCGCCCAGTTCTTCCTCCCAATCACCATAGATGGCGTTCTGAACTCCCATTAAAACTGTTGGTTTTATACTCTTCCTGTTCTTTTTGAATTTGTCTGTTGGAATCACACTCCTTCTCACAGCATTCTCCTGAACTGTGTCTTGTTGACTGTTTGCTTGAGATTTAACAGGTATTAGTGTGTGTGGTTTTATGAACATAAGGCGGCCGAGTCCCTGAACGAAAAATTTCCTCACCCATTCTGGCATCTGCTTGCCACTGAGATCATGGTAAAACAGATAAAGAACTATGGCAGACATGACACACGACAAGCACGTCAACAGGAGGGTGATGGTGAAGTAGATTCCAATTTTGGGGAAGAATTCGGAGGAGGATGGAAGCGTGTCCTGAATCAACAGCAGAAACACGGTTACAGCCAAAAGAATGTTCATATGGAATGCGATCTTCTCACCAGAGATGGATGGCAAAACAAAACCAGCAACAGATAATATGGTGAGGGCAAAGAAAGGCAGAATCATCGTGATTATGTAGAAAGTGGCTTTGCGTTTGATTACCAGTTTATAGGAAATGCTAGAAAATGGTTCATCACAGCAATTGTACAATTCAGTAATCTTGGTTGCCTTTAGACTTACCACAACCCATTCTTGGTTGATGACGAAGGAAGAGAGATCCCCAGTGTCAGATTTACTGAACATATCTATTTCTCTGTTTGTATGTATCCAGGGAGCAAAGGTTATTGTGCACATTTGATGATCAAATGGAAACTTGGCGATGTTCATTCCGCATGTCATGTGCACTGTTGTTGGGAACTGATAATACACTTCTCCAAGATTTGTTATCAAGGACCTATATTGTTTCATATCTGGCATATTTGCAATCTCGTTGATACCCTCGAACAAAGTCACATCTGGGATCCATATTTTGTCGTATGGAACTACCATTTTAGAAATTCCACCGAAGTCTGAAGTATTCCACGTGAGATTGCAGTCTTCCCACTTGAGTCGAACCCAAATTTTTAGTTTGATGGTTTCGTGTTTCTCTGACAAGTCTACTATTTCTCGAAGTCCTACATCAATTGTTACGTTCACTGCCTTTTCGCTACAATGAGGCCGGATTGCTGATGTGTAGTTGCCTTCAAACACTCTTTTATATAATGATGCCAGAAAATAGCCGTTATTATCGCTTGATACAACGGATCCCAGAGCTACTGGAAAGAGTAAACCAAAAGTGCTCATTAGACATTTCCACCACATTGTTCTTGGGGAGAATGAAGTTGGTATGTAACTAAATAAGGAAGATGGAAGAATTATAAAGACCAACTTGTTTCCTGCTTTACACCTGTTAAACTAAGGGGTATTTCCTGTTCAGCAAGTTTAAAAAAACCTCTGTGTATTTGTATTTCATGCATTGTGCTTATTTACTGAACACAAAGGATAAACCAAGTTCTTAGGTAAAATGAGAGGAATGTTATTTAACATGAAGTCATATTCCAACCAGGAAAATGTTTTTCTCGAAGTACGCATATATTTCAAAGTTACTATGAACTTATTTTTGAGTTTGAAAAGTAAAGTTTTTCTACATCACTTGATTGTGACTTGCATACCTATTTCTCTTAGAAGTAAATATGAAAGGACTTTGTATGATAACAGCCTTTCCGGGATCCACAGAAAATTCAAAATTTTAAAGTTAAAATTAAAGTTAAACGCTGATCTTTTATTATAAAAACGATTATGTTCAATACAGTATAGGTGTAACTTATGGAGATTGTTTGCTCCTAGCAAGACTTTCACCTGAAGTCCAAAGGGTGGTCACATCACCAAATGTAACACGAAAGGAGAAAATACACGACTGGACCAGGAATCGAACCGGACCCCCTGCTATACTAGTCAGATGATTTACACAGTTAATATAGCCCAATCCACTACATTCCCCCTCCTTAGTTAAATTGTCATCTTTCCTGTTTCAATTCCTCAGTAAAATCTCAAAAAGAACGTGTATAGTAAGGTTTCCAAGTTGGGATTACTCAAAAATGTAATGTCAGGATTCGTTGTAGAATCCTATGTAGACTTTAACACAATGCTGGTTCTGTAGGGCGGTCTTTAACACAATGCTGGTTCTGTAGGGCGGTCTTTAACACAATGCGGGTTCTGTAGGGCGGTCTTTAACACAACGCGGGTTCTGTAGGGCGGTCTTTAACACAATGCTGGTTCTGTAGGGCGGTCTTTAACACAATGCGGGTTCTGTAGGGCGGTCTTGAAGGCGTCTGCAGTCACAATTTCATTTATCCACTGAATTATAGTGTTCGCAAAACTCCAATGTTTATACAGCAGTGCTTTACCCTGGTACCATTTTGTCTTCAGTGTTATTGCACATATCAATTTTCTGTAATGTTGGTGCTTACTTCATCTTTGAATTTCGTAGATCTGACTGTTCTTTCTGGTTTAATTAACTTCCGAAAACTCTACAATCAGACTTCAGCAGTCTCTGAAAAGTTTTGTTTTCTGGTTCATTTTTTCAATAGCTTTACACAACAATTTACACTTCCCAACGTTTTTTTTTTGGTGCAATAAACCCTTGCCGTTTCACTTTTCAGTGACATTTCAACTTAGCATGTATATGTTAATTCAATGAATAAATATTTATCTTGTCTATATTTATATGGGAATATAACACAATCAAAAGATGGAGTAATTTGTATAATCAGCAAAGCTAGACATTTATTAATCATCATTCATTTTGATTATCTAGGTCAAATGAATCCTTTTCCTGGCTGTCCTGTCAAAGTCAAGTTTGTTTTTCCATACTTGGCGATTCAGTGGATTGATCCTATCCAATCCTGTAGACTCTAGGTCTCGTTTTATTATCTTATCCCATGTCAGCTTTGGTCTACCTCAAGCTCGATATCCTGCGACATTCAATGTACAAACCTGTGATATCCGACCTGTACTGCGCTCAACATCGCCAAGCCATCTCAGCCTACATGTCTGGATAACATCAGTAATGTTTCTGATGTTAAGCTGAGCAATAAGAGACTCAAAGGTGACGTTCACTTCAGGATTGACAAGGCAGATAAATCTTATCGTGGCTTTGTCGTTGCATATTAGTTTCCTTAGAGTGGCAGCTGTTAATGGTCATGTTTCAGAACCATATACATGTAACAACACGTTCCTTAAATAATCATACTTGTCCTATATCCAAATTTAAATTTCATTTTATTTGATGCTCTATGTTCTCAAATATATAACATGATAAGAAATAAAATGATAGTATTGTCTATCAACTACATAGTAATGTTGTCCATAAAAACAAGAAATCGTAAATCTTTCATCAAATGATATGTTTAAGAAAGTAAATTCCACATTATATAAAATAGAGATGCACAACATTCAAAACACCAGTTGGTAATGAGAGAAATAAATATCTAGGTAACAATATCTAATTCATTGAAAAAAATGCTGTAGTAAAATTATCAACAACCACACATTAAGAAAAGACCATTGAAAGAAAAAAGTCTTTATCTGAATACATGTACATGCACTTTGAATTCTGATAAAAAGCTGTCAGAATTTTTCAAACTTCATGAATTCCAGAATAAGATATATTCCACACAGAGAATACCACATAGTGGTGAAGAAGACTACTTTTTGTATCCCTACAAAAGGATGTTACATTCAATAGATGATCTTGTTGATGACAGACAAAGAAAACAGTGACAGTACAGACATAAATTAAATCTACAGTTCGATGGATTCACAATCCTGACAGCATTTGTTGTTGTTTTAAGCATATAATTGAAAATATTACAGCTGAGTATTGCACTCCAGTTTTCCCCGGTAAAACCTACACCTCACAGGTCTTTCAGATACATAGTATATAATTCACATCAAAATGAAAATGTTCAGCTGCTAAGTGTTGTTCTACACATGTCAATTTCAATTTACAAGTAACATTAACATGTCTATCATAAAATGGTTTTACAACCTCCAAAATATGTATTTTCTTTGTATTTAAAATGTTACTACATGTACATGTATTCAATTCGAGTTCTCATATTAATCACCAGCAAATCACTCCCCAGTTTAGAATGAAATGTAACAAGGAAATCTGACAAGTTTTCCATAATATGTACAAGTAAAATTAACAATGTGCAAATACAGACACTGCATGCATAGATTTCATCATGGTCAATGTGCTATATAATATCAAATGTTTATAATCACTGTATTGAAATGTCGTCCTTAAACTTGATCTCATACAAATACACATGCATACAAAATGAGCACCATTTAAAAAAAAAATTTGTTTGTCTGAACCATCCCAAAGTTTGAATTTCTGCATGATTACAAAGCACACAGTCATGTGTGTGTACACTTGGCCTTCTCTATGAGAAGGAACATGGAACAGGATTGTAATCATGCTAATGCAGAATCTTCTCGGGCAAAAATCTGAACACTTCCGGGTTTCATCCATGAAAGGCCTGGTTTGACACCACCGAGTTCACTTTGACTGACCTATGAAAAAGACAATAAATAGATACAATTAGCATTGTGCTTAAAAATATCTTACTGCTGATTTTAACACTGACTTGATTGTTTCCCCCATCTAAAACAATTTTGTCAAAAACTGTTCTTAACCATAATGAATAATGTAAATAAGGTACATGTATTTCAAGTAAAAGCTGTTGTTATTTACAACAGATTCAAACAACAAAAGAATTACTCTACTACATCAACCAAAAAAAAAAAAAAAAAAAAAATGCAAAGGATACTACTAGAAGTTGATTTACATTACAATAATATCTTTTATTTATACAGGATAGCACAAACTAACTAGTTCACATTGTGGTCATGAAAAACAAGTAATATACATGTATATATATATATATATATATATACAATATTTAATAGATATAGAAGTTAAGTTATATACATACTACATATGTACATTTACATCCTAACTTGAATCTGAACATGATGAATGAGATATAAAGATTATGATGGTAATCAGTTTGATAAGTGAAAATAAAATCTGGAGACTGGATATTGAAAAAAATAAATTACTGGAGAGTTCCTTGTCACAGTTCACAATTCCACAATCTTGAGATTTGAGCACAACATGCAACCTAAACCTCTCTGCAACCTCATGCAAGACATGTACCAGGGTTTCTCAATAAAAATTTTCCTTGGAGTGGATTTAACAGATATATTCAAAATGCACAAAATTTCACAGCAAATCCTCAAAAGGTAAGCAATCATATTCATAAATTAATCAAAGAAATTATAGGTATATAGAAATGCATTATGTATAAGTGTTAAGAATGGCAGCACAATTTAGTGTTTCTACCTACATATATGGCAAGAACTACTGTTAAATGAACATGAGAATGGTACAAATTATCTACAAGGTGCATACAATCGGTTAGTGTTGTTCTATACTTCTATACACATGATGAAGTACATACAGTTACAGAATAGACTAGATTATGTTTAA
Source organism: Ostrea edulis (assembly GCF_947568905.1). Taxonomy (NCBI): domain Eukaryota; kingdom Metazoa; phylum Mollusca; class Bivalvia; order Ostreida; family Ostreidae; genus Ostrea; species Ostrea edulis. The sequence continues at coordinate 83,266,449 of NC_079164.1, read as the reverse complement.
TACACAATTTTTGAGTACCCCAATTTTTTCCCCTTTCTTGAACTCCTAGCTGCGGTGAGACGCAAAAAATGCATGTATTTTGTAAATATATGCAATAAGTTCAAAAGTTTATCATGACCTTCATATACTGAGTAATGGCAGATCACCAGCTCCTTCGCAATCCCCTGAACTGTGGGGAAACATAAATTCAGAAAGTTTATGAGAAATTCAGGATTAAATATCTCAGAAAAATCAAAATTCATGGTATTGATTTCTTTGATAAAAATATTCATAGTCAAAGTCAACATAAATACTGGTGACTATTGAAAACTTGAAGTTTAAGGGTTTTGATAAAACATTGAGAGATCAAGATTTGGAGAGATCATAGTTTGAGTCAATCCAAAACTAAAGCCCCAACAATTACGGTTTAACCAGATTGCAGATTTACAACAGCCTAAGACTGTTTTGACAGGAAATTGACTTGGTTTCAACAGCGCAGAACTTCATCTTACACAAATAAAAAGATTTTTGAAAATTCATGCACTTATTTGAAAATGTGCTTTTCTATGCTAAAATAGATGTACCTGTAGGTCTTTACAAGACAAATTTCTCATAAATTTCAAAATCACTACCTACACAGAATACAATTGTGACAATTTGCAGTCGCTTTACAAGAAATACAGTTCTTATATATACATGTAACTAAGTTTCAGAGTCATTTTATACAAAACACAAACAAAACAAATTTAACAGTCTCTGTATGATTATATAAAACCAAAATAAAGCACTGATGTAGGATTAAAACTGATCAATTAAACGATTAATTATTCATCCCCCCCACCCCCCAAAACAAGTGTAAATAATATATCACCTATGTAAACACCTAAAAGATCACCCCAGTATTCACCGTTATCCAGGTAAGGTCAAAATCAGAAATAGTTATATACATTATTGGTTGGTGTTTACATGCTACCACCACTCCGAAAGCTCGAGAGTGAAAAACAATGAAATAAATTTAACTCTGACAACTTTGAGAGATTGAAAGTTCAAGAGAACGAGAGTAAATTTGCTTAGTTATCTGCAGAAGGAAAAAATACCCCCAAAAACTGGGAGTTTGATATAACTTCGAGAGATACACTCTGTACCCACTTGGACCCAAGTGTTGAAGGGAGCACTAAATAATCCTACAATACAGTAGGACCCAAGTGTTGAAGGGAGCACTAAATAATCCTAAAATACAGTAGAGCTGGTAACTCACAAATTGTGTATTCTAATTACAAGAACCAAGTATTAAGTAAAGAAAAAGGGTGTTAACAAACCACACACCAAGCCAAGATTACCTGTGCAATTTACCTGCATACTCATCATCTGCTTTCGCACTTCTTCATGAGAACTATCATCAAGAGGGGTGAACCTTCAAGATTATGTATGGATGTTACTCAGAATTATGTCATTAACAGTATCAGTACTTACCCATCACCCAGAAATCATGTAACATTCTCAACCATCAAAATCCAAAATACTATTACAGCATCAATGTATATCAAGTGACTTTAGCATTCAGAATATTTGCCAGACCTTTTTCTCAGTGCATTAATTGGGTTTTTTTGTGTGGAGAATATTCATTTTATAACATCATGATTGCTAAAATTTCAAATAAAATTCTACAGAAATTTTGGTGTTTTTATTTTTGAATTTTTTCTTGATCCATCAAAAAATCCAACATTTTTCAGTATGATAAAATTACTCAATTTGCCCTATAATTACAAGATATAAGTTACAACACGTATGAAAAGTTACATTAATACTAAAGTTAGTGTTGTGAAATTGGATAAAAATCTCATATTGAAATAATCCATTGTAGGAATCTACAAAATTTTAATTACTGCTCGATTTATTTCACATTGAATTTACAATGAAGTCTATGGGAAGAACATATTTTATTTTAAAAAATCTAAAATAAATTTACATTTTCAAACAAACCTCATGGTAAAAGGTTACATAGACTTTCTCTTTATAAAAAGATGAAAGAATATTAGTAATATGTGACCGGTCAACAGGCGATGCTTACTCCTTCTAGGCACCTGATCCCGTTTCTGGTGTGTCCAGGGGTCCGTGTTTGCCCAACTATCTATTTTGTATTGGTTATAGGAGTTATGAAATTGATCACTGTTCATTTTCTTCACCTTTCATTAATGATAATATTATCTGTTTAAAAGTCTGAGTTTTGCATTACAAAAAAAAAATCCCTTGTCTGTTTTTACGAAATAAAAAGAAAACAAAACTCTGCCCTCCCTTATCCATTTTTTGACAAATTTGGCCCGAGAACCAAGTACCTTTACTGCTTTACATGTACCTCAGTATATGTGGATCATCTGATTTGACTGGCTCTTGTATTTTCTCTTTACTCGTATTCACCGTCTTTAGAACTTCTTTTCGGAAAGCTTCTGGCTCATTGTCATACCTTTAGGATGCAATTACATATACACGTTATTTACAATACTTTCTATATGTACCATATACATGTAATTGCACATTTTGGAACAGGGGAGAGGATATGCGAGATGAACTTCCAACAAAAATGATGCCATAAGGAGTATAGGAGTGATACCAGCCATTTTGGTTCTGGAATTCAAATATTCTCTTATTTCCATGTTGAAAAGTGAAAAATGAAAACAAAAATAATTTTTTTTGTTACTGAAACTGATTTCTAATTTGGAATACTGGTATGACATCACAAAGTTGGAAATTTTTTACACTTTCACATTTTCTTAAAAATTTACCAATCATATGCATCATAAAAATATGCAGTTACACAAACACAGATGGTGGTATAGTCGTCATCAAACATCAAATGTTATCTATCATGATTAAACTACAGTAATTAATTGTTCATCCAATTATTTGAACCATGTTTTACCAGAGGGATGGCTTGGACAGCAGCTCCTAGTTAAAAATAGCTTGGGCAGGGAGCATCTCATATATATCATTTTTCCCCCTCTTATATATTTAATTCTTGTGTGGTGAAAATCCAATCACCATGCCGAAAATACAAAGAAAGACAAAAATAAACTTTGAAAAAATTATTTTCTTATTCAATGGATTTAAGATATTTAATGTGTAACAATCATATTTCATATCTAATAGATGTATGATAGGATTTTGTAGACATGGTATCATTTTGAAGAGTTTCTCAAATTAAAATAATCCATCGTAGTAATTCACAAAATTTGAATTAATGCCTGATTTATTTCACATTAAATTTACATTGAAGTCTATGGGAAAAACAGTTTTTATTTTTAAAAATTCAAAAGAAATTATATTTTCAATCAAATCTTTTACGTAAAAGGTTACATAAACTTTCTCTTTATAAAAATATGAAATAATATTAATGATTCACTGCATTCAAAATTGTTCAATCTCCTTTTGTTATACCTTGAATAACTTAAAGGCATAGGGTCTAAGATATTGGTGAAATTTTGTATGTTCCAAAAAGATGGCGAAATTTAAGATCATAACTAGAAAATCACACAAAGTTCTTCAGAATGTTCACAAACACATTGGATACGATAGTAATTACAAAATAATTCCCTGTTCTCATTTGCCTAAACTGGTATCCTGTTGACTTCGCATCTCTTATGTTTGTGTGTAGCCACCAATCAGTGGGGTACCAGTTTAATATATTGTCCTCCAGACAAAAATTTTATAAAGGGCTAAAACGTCAAAATGAATTCAATTTCAAAGCGATGCAGCTTTAGATAACTCATAATTAATACTACAAATTTGTTTTTTTTGGAGCTTTTTTTGCAAAATATTGTGATGTCATTTTTGAGATAAAAGATAGACCCTATGCCTTTAACATGAGGTAATCTGTAAAGATTGCATTTGACATTCAGAAAATATATACCACAAAGAAACAATTCTTCCTAGAAAATAAGTATTAAGTTCATGGACAATCTGATAAAATATTCAGTCTGACCTTATAAGAGAGTCAATGTTAAATTCCTGAAAAAAAGTAATTGACTTACATGTGGTTGACTTATATGTGAGTATGTAAGGCATCACATATGTTTAGGGCTGTTCCAGAAATGATCAAATGGGGGGGGGGTCGGGCGGCAAATGATATTTTTTTGTGTGGGTGGTCGTATTTTTTCATATTTTAATTGGTCCGTGGTGGGATTGTTAATAAAATATTTATTATGGGTAGTGGGTAGTTTCTATTGTTTTATTTTGTGCTACGTGGGTGTTGAGTTTTCAGAATATTTTTATTGTCGCTCTTGTCGTGTTGGTTACAAAACGTCGGAGGGAAAATTGAAAACGTGCTTTCGAAATTCTGCTTTCGAAATCGAAAGTAACATAGAACTATTCGAGTTGTCGCTCTTTGCAGCGCATAACTTTCCATTACGGCACTCTTCAAATTAGAGGCGCGTTTAATAGGGTCCCTTTGGACGTGATGGCGGCGAACTCTGTTCTGTAGATTATTACAGTTTACAGTGCATCGATTTTGGGAATATTTTGAAACCAATAGGTATTCCGTTTACTAATAAAAATAGGCAAACCTTAGTTGATTTATACGAGGGTACCGATGCGTTATATTTATCAGTCGGTGTGATGGTGATATAGAGGCCTCCGGGCGCGGGCTCCATTAGAACAGGTTGGGAACACTTCCCCTATAGCGAGATATTCTCGCTAAAACGCGATTATCCCTCTCTAGCGAGAATAAATATATCGCGTACAACAGAGAAAAACACTCGCGGAGTACATCTTTTCGTGATTCACGTGAAAAGAAGAAAAAGTGCTAAAATGCCTGATACTTCTGCAAATATATGAATCAAAACAAAAACACTCACAATGTGTATTGGATTTCAGACTGCTTCCCTCTTACGCAGCAACTTTGGTATGCAATTTCATTACTATGTTGTCAATTTCATAGAAACAATTCGCATCATGTTGAGTGCGTGTCACACTTATTCAGCGTTGCACGGGATTTGCCATTATTTTCAATAAAGACGCCAAAACACCTGTTTATGGTAATGTTTATTTCTCGCTAAAGAGGGATAATCGCGTTTTAGCGAGAATATCTCGCTACAGGGGAAGTGTTCCCAACCTGTTAGAAGACGAATGATTCGTGGAAAAACATATCCATACCCATTTCATGATAATAGCATCGTTTGGACTCCCAATCTTTCCAACATTCCCGCCATAGATGCCTTTGCTTGTTGATGTGACATTGTTTCTTCAGAACTACTGTGATACAATGTCGCACAGGCATTACCGCGTCATTGACTAGAATGTTTGTCCCGAAAACGTCGCGAGATTTGTACCGTTTTCATTTTTAAAAATATTTTTGTGGTGGGTCTGGTTAGTTTTATTTTTTTATTAGATGGGTCATTGTAAAATGAGTTTATTAATTTGATGGGTCATGGGGTAATTTTTTTTTTTTTTTTATGGGTGCTTGGTATATACAAAAGGTGCCTCCCCCCCCCCCCCCCCCCCCCATGTATTTATTTCTGGAATAGCCCTTACTTCATTGTATATTTTGGATCCATTATCTAAAACTTCTATTTATGCCAAACATTTGTAGTTATCTTACACACTGAGAATACTTATATATATTCTATACATACAATGCAGCTGCTTCTTTATTCCATGGAAGTTTGGTATCAATTTTGTAGAAAATTCTCCGAGCATACATCAACACCTGCCAAATATGGTTTGTGCTTTTTCTAAAAGTAAACAAGAAATTCTGGGTAAAATTAATGCTGAGCATTTGCTCACGGCACTGGATAAGGTTTAACTTTAGAACAAAAGTTACCTCCACTTGGGAAACGCTCTCTTTACATCTAATTCCCCTGTTGTTGAATCCACTAAAGGATGAAAGACCGGAAAGGTAAAGACTAGACTCTGCAATAACAAAAACATTTTACTTTAACTTGTTTCAATACAGGTACAAGGGTCTAAAAAATATGATGTGATTTATAAGCTCTTTAAACATATATTTGAAATGACAATATGAAAGTCCATTCACAGTAGGCTGGCAAATATATATTACAGACTACCCCCCCCCCCCCCCCCCCCCCCCCCAAGAACCTCGAGGGTAAACTATCTATGTTGGTTGTTGTCAAGCCTGATGATGTCGCACTTACTGGACAATCTCCATCAGGGAAATTTTCAGGAATGGTAAGAATAAATCTAAAAACTCCCTCTTGATACATTCCCTGTCTGATGAACAACACACCATGCCAAACTGAAAGGCCATAGAAAACATATTACAGATATGTAAAAACAAAATATCACATCACAGATAGATACATGTAAGTGGCTAGAATAGTACCTCTTTACAGATCATAAGCCTATTTTACAGTAACTTGGCACAATATTTCTGAAAGTGTTGTAACTTGTAATCTTCAACTTACTCAGTGGTGTCAGAGCAGAGGGAATCACGTAACAGCCAGGGCACTTGTGGGTCATTAATAAGTTACTGTAAGAAAGAATGGGGTAAAAGTAACATCAGAAAAGAGATGTGCAAAATGTTGTATAATGATGGGAAAATTAATGTCTGTCAGAAATACCGCAAATTCCAAAATATATGCGAGGAATTTATTATTGCGTAATTTCACTAGAAACATCACTCGAGGTAAATTATTTCTCGCTTTTATTTTCATATTGATAAAATACATGCAAAAACACTTGATCCACAGAACACTCATAAATTTATTTTCTCGCTATTTGACATCCATGAGTCATTTCGCGATAATAAGTACTCGCGTAAAATAAGGAATCTACAGTATACAGTGACTTTATATCCTGATGGCAATAATCAATTTGTGTACTGAATTTCTATATCTGTGCAATGTTTAAAAGTTAAAGACTAGTACTTACTATTCAGCCATGAGTTTGTACTCTGTAAACAGCTGTCCATGTCCGTTTGATCCCGTCCTGGGTGAAACGTTTTGTCGCTGCTTGATTTCAGATGCCATGGCAAGTTGTGTATCAGGACTGGGTATTGGTGGTAATTGTCGACGCCCTTCTTTTGCAACAGGCGTGTGAGCAAAAGGCTGTTCTTTCACAGTGCAACTATCATCAGATTTGGAGGAAGATGATGCCTGCAAGCCATTTGAAAATACATTATTTTTTGCTTTATTTTTGCACATGCAAGAGAATTTTATCATATCAAAAAATATACATGTGTGCCTATACACACTACATCCTTAATATAACAGTGCCCAGTAACTGCAGCTACTTGCACCCCATATGTTATACACCATACCACTAGTTGTGGCTTGATAGGTCTAACAGCCACAGATTTCTTGATGATGGAGGTCCGAGTCCACATGATGTTCATCATTATTTTGTCACCTACTCCATGGACCCGCCACGAGAGGGACTTTCCATCTTGTAGGGCACTGTTCACTGCCTCAATAAGAGTCAGTGGTATGTTATCCATTTAATGTGCTCTTCACTAACACTTATATTAACTCAGAATCCCCGATTTTTAAACACTAAAATCATATGCTACATGTGTAAATCCCACTAATATTCCACTAGATTTTCCTCCATGAAATAAAGCAGTTTTCTCTGAAGTCAATGTTTTTATCTTCTCTGTCAATGCTTCGTTAATTAAATCATTTTCCAAGACACAATTTAATTAAACACTGTCAAGTAATCACACTCCCTCCTAGCCCTTGTTAGTAATTTAAAAATGAAAATTTCACTAAAGCACATCTAACAGCAACTTCTGGACATTCCGTTTCAGATTCAGTAACTAATATGAATTGTTTTCGGTGTATTTAGTACGAGCAGTTCCAGGACTAAAGTGATCTAGTAAGTAACAGACAAATCCACTAGCTGTCTAGGCATGCTTACTTTGTTATTGTGAGGAAGTGATCAGAAAACAAAAGTTTAACTTGTCTTGTTTTTCAATCTCAGGTGACGTGTGTTTCAAAAGCTAAATGCTGACAGTATTTTCATGCTCGTTACACCTATTGTCTATTTTTTAAAATACAAATTAGAAATTAAGTTGGCTTAGTAATTATGAGATCTAAAAAAAAAAAAGTTTACATGGTCTATATTCATGAATTGTATTTACTTATAGTCTCAAGTTTTCAACAAGATATATATATAATATGCAAATTGGAGGCATGTAGTTTAATTCACACGACATATGTTCATTATCCATGTTTGACTTCATGTCTGCCATGGGTGATTTTAGTACAACAAATATACAGGTCATTCTATTTTTGGACGTACATGAATCCGTGATTCCACAGTAACTGGACTATGAACTATGCTGGTAAAAAAATGTAAATGTACATCAGTTGGCAAATGTTTATACAGAGACAAAATCTACAAACACAAAATTTCCAAACACTTCCATTAACGGTCTTTTGCAGAATTAACATGATCGCTCACTATCACAGTCGGTTCAAATAACTCTCATTACAATTACGTAATAAACAGTGCTTATTTTTTGTTGTACATGTATTCATAATTTTGATCCCTGCATCATTTATTCTTGATACATATATTTAATGTGACTAAAGCTTGAGGATTCCGATATTATACTCATACATTACTACTACATGTTATATATATCCTATTAATATTTCAATGAATGCTGGACATTTATAATCATTAGTAGAGATCTGATACATGTACCTGTATGTAGGACATTTATAATCATTAGTAGAGATCTGATATATGTACCTGTATGTATAGACTTAATGGACAAGTAGTGTAGATGAGTTCCAATCACACACATGGGTTCTCAAGCAGTAAACATGCTGTTGTTTCTTTATATCTTGCAGACACATACAGTTTATCTGTTATATTTATCACAAAAAGGATCATTACACCTTATTTAAATTACTAGTACTGGGGGATTCAGAATGAAAGTTCCTGAATTCAAAGGTGGACCTTGCTCAAACTGACATTGATTGTATCTATCTCTCAGTTTTACAAATCGGTAAATCCTTTACAAAAACTCAACAGTGGATATCTGGGTGTCCAACATTTCTACCTAACTGACTGAGACTTTTCCTTGCAAAGCAGCTATCCTTGTACATATGTACAGCTAACCATTTTGAATTAAATTAATTAAACTTTACCTATGATACAAACCTTAATATCCATCATTGAACATCCTACTCATCTTCATGTAACTTTGAAAATTCCAACATCACTTAATTACAGTAAATTATATCATCTCGGTCTAATGAAGAACCACATATACAAATGTAATATTGCTGTTTTTCAAAGAAAGTAAATTTCCATTAAAACAAACTTCAACAGATTCCACCACTGATAAAAGCCCCACATGGGATGAAAGGGTATAGACCTATATGTATGAATAAGAAATGGTTAGTGTCAATATTTACTTTCTGCAATATTGCTCCAAGCAGGTATGTCAAAGAGAACCATTTATTTGCTTACAAGTTTGCATACAAAGTAGAAATGATCTAGTACAATCCACACTGTCGACAGCTGAGTAAAGGTAAATTTGTTAATATTGGTGTATTGTATAAAAATGAACCACTATACATATCCCTATTTCTCTATTAAACTATTTACTTAAAAACAGTATGTGACAATGAAATTGCACATATTCTACCTTTACAGTAATGTTTGATTAACTGCACAACATCATTTACAGTTCAGAATTAGAACTGAAGAATTCTAAGAATTGTTCAAATATTACTACATCTTCAACTTCTCAACATCCACGTTCACATATTACACAACAGAAAAACTAGAAAAATTATAATCTCATGAATTAACCATAGAGCTAAAAAAAAATCAATATCAAATAATTGAAAACTTCCATCAATATCCAGGACAATGTGGATACTTGGAAATATTTAATATGCAGATAAACCATCTATCTGGATACAGTGTACACAGGACTCTCAAATGAAATTGATTGATTCGATCCCTCTACTGAAATCAAAAAAAGTTTCTAACTGGTAGTTCTGCAAAATGCACACAAACACAGGTTTTCTTCTTTAAAAAAAAATCAAACATGGCAATTAATGCTACATGTACATGTATTTACACAGAAAATACCGAAAAAATGTACCTTACTTAGCATCTGTTCCACAAGTGTTAACATTGGACTATGGAATATCATTTGTATGTGTGGGGGCAATTTTCCTTGATGGCTAAGATTTTATATTTTAATAGGGTTGTAATTTCATGGATATAGTTTACATATTCATAAATTTTGATATTTTATGGTTTGAAATTCGTTAAGCAGGAGTATGAACGAAATCCACGAAAACTAAGCCTACACAAAATTCAATGATTTGACAGTTAGCCATGCAATGCAAAATGACCTAATGATCATATACCTGTAATTAATACATGTCTTACCTGATCAGGTGAGGTACTCTGTGACATAACAGCATACTACAGACCACGACATGAGGATTGTGTGCTCAGTTCTGTGGCATTCAAGGCATCTCTCTCAAATACTGAAAATAGACCAAATTAGAAATTTATACTTGTCAATGGGCGGAGTTCCAATTTTGTGAGTTGAAATACATAATGGTAAACAAAAAAATCCCACTAATATCCAGGAATAACACTGAAGTGTCAGATAGTACTTGTACTGATATGTAATTCCACTAAAGTCTTATATCCATGGACATGAATGTAAATACAGGGACAATCAGAACATACCCTGCAGACTTAATTCACCTGTAATTCATGGCTGAATAGGAAACAAGGCCTAATCTGCAAATCTCAGGCCTCCTTGTTCAAATATTCATAACAGAAAAAATAGTAGATATCCTAATGAAAATCACACAGGAGGAAACCTGATGTTTTACCTGAAGAAAACTACACAGCATCAAGGGCATCTCATCAAGGATTCACCACCATGTGGTTAATAATTTATAACGATAAACGAGAGAAACTTCCAGTTCTATCGATAAACTAACAAACTGTCCTAATAAACCAAATATTTCCCAATTTACAATGTCCATTGCACCATAAAATTGATTTCTGGAAAAGGGCAATGTATCTGATCAGTTTAGAACATGCACACCTGTGTCAGGAAGCAATGAAATTTACCAGTATTTCCTGCAGTCTGCATAGGCTGATTTTTCTCCAAAATTTTATATCAGTACCCGGAAACCAATCCAAGTGTAAAGTACCATTATTTAAATGATAAGGGTTAGCAACATCCTGTTCTTTTAATATATGTAGATTACAGCAATATCAATGATCAAAATACACCTCAGGAAAAAGTTAGCAATCTTCCATATCTAAAACCTCGAGACTAATCAAATTTTATGTCATTCTCTTACCTTAGGGCTTTACATCGTGACAGACCTACACACACATGGACAACCAAATTAAAACAATCTGCCTGCTTCTCTGTACAATAGGGTAATGACAAGACTGTCGAGTAATCAATCACCACACTGCCCACAGCTCAAACAAGGGACATAACTCTATCATTCCTTAATCTATCTTCATTTAGTTAATGTACTCCTTCAGCATTCCATGAATGACACGAGAGTTTGTAAATATTCCTATCCTGTATATATAACAGATAAAATGATTCAAAACACCTACATAGTATAAAACTGGTGAGTGAATATTCTGGTACTCCATTCACTTTTTGCACTTCCAATACAACAACAAAATAATGGTGCTTTTAATAACAACACAATGCATAATATGCAACCTGAAAATTACAGTAATGGAATTCATGTAGAATCCTTCATTTTACATTAAATTTTAAGGAAACATTCACTCAAGACCAAAGCAAAAGTGTATTGTTAATTGGCAAGTTACACCATCAAATTTACCAAAACTCTTGTGACAGACCTACATGTATACACAAAAATCTTCAACCTGGGATATGTATGGAAACAATGTCCTAACCAAATCAATGTCATCTATTCAAGATTCAAATAATATAGAGTAAAATATTTAACACATGTTATGATGTGTGTGGTTATTCAGAAAAACAAAACCTGGTATCTTTTTTAAACCTTACCAATAGCTATGTGGTAATGTTCCCTGTCCTTCCCATTGATAAATCTGTTTACAATATCAACCTCTGGGAACCTTGTCATTATCTTATTACATATTTCTCTTTATCTCCTTCACACTTTGCTAATCAAGCATGACACAAAAATGTCTCTGATCAGCAATACACACTGATAGGACAGCAGCCAGTTATACACACTGCCCTAACAATTCCTAATTACTCCCTCCAATACAGGCAATCCAAATCAGAGGCTTAAAGAAGGTGTATTATAGGATTTAAAGTCATAATCAACAAATCACTTTTAATATACCTGGTGGTGTAACCTGTTCAATTGTGCGGTAACATTGAGCCTTGTAAGTGGATAAGAAATCTATAATCTGGCATACCTCACTTACACTGTTGGGTCAAACTAGTGATCCGTCTACTTTAACAGATTTAAATTCCAAACTTTACACCACAATTAACACTGCCATTACTACCCAAAGTGCACTTAACTTCGACAACTTAAATCACACATACATGCCAGCAACATGTATTGTGCACACCTAAGTTAAATCAGTGCTGCACATTTTAGGATCATTGACGGCAAGTTTTACCCACCTTGTACATGTACTATTCAAAAACTACAATTGCATGGAAACCTCAATAGAAATACAGATTGTAGACTACTATTTTACATATTTTAAAAATAGTCTCCAATAGTGCAGGAAAATTTCATCCCCCATTTCATATTCATCCACTTTAGAGGACTCTACACGTCAAAATATTTATACAAAATGTGAGGGGGAATACAATTTTTTTTTTTTACAGTGCATTGGGCCAAAATAAAATTTCCCTGTATTTATCATCATACATGTAGTACATCACTTAATTATCATATATAATCACAAACAAGAACCTATATATAGCTATAAATTTACAAGTGTATAATCATCATTCCCATATAACTTGTATAAACTATAATCAATCTTATTTTGCTCCATGTGCACAAAATATAAACTGTATGATCACATTCAAATATATCATATTTTGTCAGCCTTATAGTCTAAAAACATTAAATGAAAATATGACCTTTAAAAATGAGGATTCATAATTTAATTCCAATGAGCATTAAAAGCACAACTCTGATTATTTTACTAGTATGTTCTTAATTAACATTCTAAATAATTAACATAGCTTAAATTCCAGTCATACTCTATATCACTGATGAATTAATTATCAAATATGATGTATGTCATTTATTAAATTTCATATTTATATCTTTTCTACAGTGTACTATAGATAAACCTTTGATGCATCTATATACATGATGCAGTCTATGTCTATGAGTATATATATATATATTTGACATATATATATATATATATATATATATATATATATATATATATATATATATAAAAGCACTAAAGTTCCAACAACACTCGATACCTCAAAGTGTCGGATCCACAACATGGATACAAGGTCAAATACAAAAAAATTATACAAAGCACTAAAATGACCAACGACACGAACAACGAGATTGACAATCTCGTTGTTCGTGTCGTTGGTCATTTTAGTGCTTTGTATATATATATATATATATATATATATATATATATATATATATATATATATATATATATATATAAAAGCACTAAAAGTGACCAACGACAGGAACAAAGGACGATAGAATATTTACATAGAAAAGTAAGGAAACTAAAACTACAACTATTAAATTTGACAATTCACTGTTGTTCATGTCGTTGGTCAATTTTAGTGCTTTTTATATCCTTTTTTATTTGACCTTGCATCTACTATTAGATCTGACACTTTGGATGTTGAGTATTGATGGATTTTAGTGATATATATATATAAATATTCACACTGCAATATGCAACAAACAAATACAATTACAAAATCTCTAAGTAAAGAATAACCATGAAAACAGTTTTGACACTATATGCATTATATACTAAGGAATGTTTGTCTAGTCATTTGAATTATGGGGGAGCAAGATCAACACATTTCAATGGACACATGTTGTAATTTCTGAATAGTCATCTTTGCTGATCATGCAGATTAGCTGATGCTTAAATTACACTTATAGTCCCTCTATAGCTCTTCATCATATACTGCAG